>NW_024070210.1:39318754-39502910 GCF_014754425.2 Oryx dammah
GACAGGAGTCTGAGTTGGGTAAGACAAATGGGTAAGACTCTTTCCATGATCTTCGTTACCCAAGGATTGAATCCACAGTTATTATGTCTCCTGCATTGGCAGACAGGTTCTTTACCACTGGCACCACCTGGGAAGCCCCTTCATATACTTTGGTCAATGCTATAAGCAACGCCAAGAATTTACATTAAAAGTGTCTCAAGGCTGCTGGCAACATCTAGATAAAATATATTTATTACAAAAGGTATGCCCAGTACTGATTTTATTTATCCAGGATTCCTTCAAGTACATCTTATCTCTGGGCCTTCAAAGCACAATAATTTGTTTCAAGATCAAGACTGTGAAATAGGAAGATTCTGAGCTGACCTCTCTAATAGATACATCAAAACTACAAATACATAGAGAACAATTATCTCTGCGAATCACCTTAAGACTGACAGAACAGATTTTGTACAGTTAAGGATATAAAGAAAAGACCACACTGAGATAGACAGGAGAAGTCAAGATGAAATCTAGGCAGAGCCCACACGCCTGTCACAGCCACCCATAAGCAAGAGGAATATCACAACTGCAAAAGAATCCCCTGAAGAGGAAGGGGTCTGAACTCTACTTTAGTATTCCCAAGATGGGGGACCTGAACTAGGAAGACAGACTCCCATAACAACTGGCTTGGTATATGTTTTATTCCTTTGTTCCACCTAGCTACATGTACAAACCCTAGTTAAAAGTAATTAGAGGGGAAAATAATGTAACTTAAGGGAAGTTCTGCAACCACATAAGATGCAAAAATCTTGAATAAAACATCATACTCTTCCTAACCATGAAAAACCTTTAGGTAATATATAAAATCATAATTTGAATCCTTCAGAAAATTGAGATGATGCCAACCAGATGATGCAGATTTCAAACAATGAGAGTCTCTTCCAGTGAGAGATGAAAACACTAAACTCTTATTATTGCCAGAGCATAGGAAAAAGTACCTGATAACAAAACAGTTAAGTATTTTAACAAACTCTTAAATCTCTTTATGCTTTAGTATGACAGTTTAAAATCTCTAGAAGTGTCAGACATATAAGTTACATCAACTTGTTAGGTTTTTTCCAAGGGCCTCTGTAATAGGTGCTCGAAAAGAAACAGTGACAGGGCAGGAGACCCAAAAGAATTCCCCTTAAAAGACACACAGAACGTCTGCCTAGGTTTTACAGTGGAACAGGTGAATCTGTAGAAGCCCTCCTGATCTCTGGACCCTGTATGAAAATAAACTGTGGATCAGCAGTCCCTAGAGAAAAGGCTATATACTATCCTACATGCTAGATTTTTCTGTGCTATAAAGCAAATATTGGCTTACATTAAGTGAGAAGCAGGACATTGACCCATGCAGCAGACCAGCTCTAACATAAGGCACAAGCCATCTGTCAATGAGAGAGAGAAAGGAAACACTTTCATATCTGGTCTCTACCTGTGTGCTCAGTTGCTCAGTCACACCCAATTCTTTGCAAACCCATGGACTGTAGCCCGCCAGGCTCCTCTGTCCATTGAGATTATCCCAGCAAGAATACTAAAGTGGGTTGTCATTTCCTTCGCCAGATGTTACCACCCTAATACCACAAAAAAGTTGGCTGCCACTGGGGGAGGAGAAAAAAATCCTTTTGTTCTCCAGATGCTGCTATGATATTCATATAAAGTAGAATGCTACTGCCACTGATGGTAGTGAGAGAATCTCACTTGCACTCAACTTGTCCCTCACCACCAATAAAAGACAAAGTTAGACTGCCATGGAATGGAGGCAAAGGGAAAGATAACCCATCCTTGTAAAAGTCACAAGTTGTCTACCATTAGAGGATGGGAAAAACTGGAAAACATCTACCCCTGTGATTTTGTCTGCCTCACACACATAATGTCTGCTTTAGACTGCTGCTGTATTAGAACAGAGATATCTCCCTATACCCACCATGATCCTTTACCAAATCATAAGCAGTAGCAGCCTGTGACAAAAGAAGGAACTAAAGCAGAGAGAGTGACTTTGTTATGAAAGCATATAGGGCAGCACACAGGGCCTGCTTAAATCTTAGGGTAGAGAAGAAATACTGGGAAAATGCTCTGGAACTCCAGCCCACAGACATGGGCAAGCTAAGACAGTTGACTACAAAAGAAATTTGAAGCCTTTGGTTCACTGAAGGTAATCATAGAAACAAAAAATGTAAACCCAGTACAATTACTAACTAGATTGACTTTGAGTTTAGTTCAGTTGCTCAGTCATGTCCGACTCTTTGCGACCCCATGAACTGAAGCATGCCAGGCCTCTCTGTCCATCACCAACTCCAAGGTTCACCCAAACTCATGTCCATCGAGTCAGTGATGCCATCCAGCCATCTCATCCTCTGTCGTCCCCTTCTCCTCCTGACCCCAATCCCTCTCAGCATCAGAGTCTTTTCCAATGAGTCAACTCTTCGCATGAGGTGGCCAAAATATTGGAGTTTCAGCTTTAGCATCAGTCCTTCCAAAGAACACCCAGGACTGATTTCCTTTAGAATGGACTAGTTGGATCTCTTTGCAGTCCAAGGGATTCTGAAGAGTCTTCTCCAACACCACAGTTCAAAAGCATCAATTCTTCGGCGCTCAGCTTTCTTCACAGTCCAACTCTCACATCCATACATGACCACTGGAAAAACCAAAGCCTTGACAAGACGGACCTTTGTTGGCAAAGTAATATCTCTGCTTTTGAATATACTATCTAGGTTGGTCATAACTTTTCTTCCAAGGAGTAAGCGTCTTTTAATTTCATGGTTGCAATCACCATCTGCAGTGATTTTGGAGCTCAAAAAAATAAAGTCTGACACTGTTTCCCCATATGTTTCCCATGAAGTGATGGGACCAGATGCCATGATCTTAGTTTTCTGAACGTTGAGCTTTTAGCTACACACAAATGGCTTAACAGAAGTGTTATTTATGCCCATTACTGGGCATAAGTAATATATACTTCAGTTTCTATTGTTCTTTTATCTCAATGTACATCATTTTTCAAGAATTATAAGGCATACACAGACAAAAGAAAAAAGTCAAGAAAAATGAACCAAATGTCAAGAAATAGAAGAGTTAACAGAACCAGGTCTGCATATGCCCAGATACAGAAACAATATTTAAATAAGCATGATTAACATGTAAAATGGCTTTGCTGGTGTCTCAGATGGTAAAGAATCTAATTGCAATACGAGAGACCCAGGTTCAAATCCTGGGTTGGGAAGATCCCCTGGAGGAGGAAACAGCAACCCCACTCCAGTATTCTTGCCTAGAGAATTTCATAGACAGAGGAGCCCGATGGGTTACAATCCATGGAGTCACATAGTTGGACACGACTGAGCAACTAACACTAACTAATATGTAAACTAACCTAGTGGAAAAACCAGACAATAAACATAATCAGAAATTTTAAATGGAGTTAAGAAACTATAAAAAAAAGATCAAATGTACATGTTAGACATTTTTAAAAATATATCTGACCTGAAGAATTCCTCTCATGGCTTTATTAGCAGATTGGATACAGTAAAGAAAAAAAAAATTGTACTTTAAGATAGTTTAATAGAAATGATCCCTATGAAACAAAGAGGGAAAACAAATTTTTTAAAAAGTTAGCTGACAATAACGAAGAGAAAAATGCATTCAAAATCTGTGAGACAAAATAAAACATAATAAAATACCTATAACTGGAATCCTAGAGAACTGAAGAGAGAGATAGACTGACACAACAGGACATAAAAAATTATTTAAAGATAAAGAGACCCATGACCAATAATTTTCCAATATTTTCATACAACAATAATATACAAATTGAAGAAGCACAATGGATTCTAAAGGGAATAAATAAAAATAAAATAAAAAACACTCTTAGGCATTTAATAGCTAAAAGGTGAAGATCCAAAGATAAATAGAAAATATTGATGACTGCCATAGGGTGAAACATTTCAATCAGAGGAACAAAGTTAAAATTATAGTACACCTCTCATCATACACTTTCCAAGTCATAGAACATTAAAATATCTTTAAAGTTCTATAAGAAAATGTCAAACAGCAAAAACATCTTTAAAAAGGGCATGATAAAGGACTTTCTCTCTTTTAGATAAACAATTGCTGAGAAAATTTATTGGGTTCAGTGGAACACTGAATCAGAAGGTAAGCTCATGTCAGTGACTCCATATCTTGCTCTAAAGTTTGACTTTATTTGGCAGGTTATAGGGAATGTCTGAATTACTTTTTACCTCAAAAGGCAGAGGTCTACCCTCCTACACTGTTGGTCAGAATGTCAACTGGTACAGGCATTGAGGAGAATAGTATGGAGGTTTCTTAAAAAAAGCTAAAATAGAGCTATGATCCTGCAATCATATACCAGGGCATATATCCATAGGAAACAGACAACTGGATGAAGACCTGGTACATATATACAATGGAATATTACTCAGCAATAAAATGAATAAAATACTGCCACTTGCAGTAACATGGGTGATCCTAGAAATTGTCATACTGAGTAATATATGACAGAGATATCATATGATATCTCTTATATGCAGAATCTAAAAAAGGGTACAAATGGAGTTGTCTACAAAACAGAAGTAGAGTCCCAAATATAGAAAACAAACTTAGGGTTACCAGGTGGTAAGGGGAGAAGGAAAGACGGAAACTGAGAGATTGGGATTAAGATACACAAACTACTATATATAAAATAGGTAACGAAAATGAGAAAATAGATAATTAATAAGGACCTACAGGTCACTCTACTCAATACTCTAATGGCCTATATGAGAAAATAATCTAAAAAAAAGGGGATATATGTATAACTGATTCACTTTGCTATATACCTGAAGCTAATACAACACTGTAAATCAACTATACTCCAATAAAAATGTAAATAAATTCTTCATAGATATTAATTTATTCCTAAAAATAGTTCTATGAGGCAGATGCTATTAGTCCTGCATGTAGAAGACATGAGCAAGGCCCTAAGACATTAAGACAGATGATGGTGAACTGGGAGGCCTAGGCACTCTGGCTCTTTGTCTTATCCCAGCGCCTTCTGTCTCCCTCACTACAGATGCACTTCCCAGTCTTTGCCACCCTGCTGGGACCCTGAAAAGCTGACTTAGGAGTATGGACTCCAGTGAAGATTTCTCCTTCCCCCTAGCTTCTGGTTATGTTCAACCAATAAAGAGAATGGAGGAGAGAGATATCTGCATATTTATTCCTCTGGCTTCCTCCTTGTAAGGTGGCTGCTGGCATCAGGCTTTCCTCCATCTAAGATTACTTCTATTAGGTGACATATCCTCTCTGAGTTCTGGTAACTATTGCCCTGACATCATTATTCTGGGATTTCTAGGTATAACACTTGTTCTTTAAAAGATAATGCACCTAGAGTGCTTACACACACTTCAGATTGAGTGTCTTCTTAAATTTTGTGCCTTCAGTCCCTAGCTCCATCCCTGGTCACTCACTATCTAGCATTCCATCTGTTTTCTGCTGAGACATTGACTAGTACATGTTCTAACCATGATCTACTGATCTATTCTGCCTCCTAAAATGCTCAGAAAGAGTAAGTTAAATGGCCCTGCCAAATGATGCCCATGGGGTCAAGGCTAAGAGACTCAATTTAGAAGCAGCACATTTTAAAATAAAATAATAAAAAAAAGAAGCATTTTCCAAGCTGATTTCCATGACAAAATTACCTGTCTATTCTGGAATTATTTGAAAACCATTGTGCCTCTTGTGTGTTTTTTCAACATTACCATTGGATTCAGAGCTTTTAGCAGCATAGACATCATCACTGACAATTATTTTCACCACTTATAAAAACTTTCATGTCCATTGAAATTATCTTGGACTTTGTAACATGCTGATCATGAAGTAAATTGCATACAGATTCTACCTCAGTAGCTCTGAGGTGGGATCCTGAATCAATATTTTAATAGGCATTCCAGATGATGCTGATGCACCAGATCCATGGATTACACTTAGAGATATAACTAGGCTATCACTCTACTGATGGTTCATAGGATTGGCATATCTTTTGCTAATTCCATAATATTTTACTTTCTCAATTATCCATACCATCGCCAGGTACAATTAGGTTGTGTTGATAGAAGCAATGGAAATGTTAACTGTGGTGGCCAGAAGATAGGCATATTCTGGAGTGTAGTGGAAAGTCTCACCTCCAATGGAGCATAAGACAAAATAAAACAGTAACAAAAACAATATATAGTTTTAGTGGATAACAAAGACTTACGAGTAAAGATTCAAAATGAAGATGAAGATTCATAATAAAGATGCTTGATTAAGTGACAGAATTAAGGTGCTCTGTGGCGCTCAGTTCAGTGGATGAATCTATTTTTAGGTAGACTGCCTTTATACTGGCACATTAATCTTATTTCACGAGCCTATACAAATTTGTCAAGTTCACTCTGGGTATATTACTTGTTTAGTTGCTAGGATGTATCTGACTCTTTTGCAACACCATGGACTGTAGCTCACCAGGCTTCTCTGTCCATGGGACTTTCCAGGCAAGAACACTGAAGTAGATTGCCCTTTCCTTCTCCAGGGGATCTTCCAGACCCAGGGATTGAACAGGCATTGCAGGCAGAATCTTTACCACTGTGTCACTGGGGAAGCCCATGGTATCTGACTAGTGGTATCTTATTAAACAAAGTTAGAGAGATCTTTAAAAGCACCAAATTTCTCTCCTCAAGTTTCAGTAATTTATGAAGATGATAGAGATGAGAAAAAATGCTATGAAACATTATGACATAAAATGATTATTCTTCCTTTATTTACTCTTTTCCAATCACATTCATTATAATGACATTTATCATCTACTTAAAATAGTTCCTATACCTCAGTGAAAAAGTTAAAATAAATAATAAAATAAAATATTTCCTTTCTTTCAATACATACTTTTCATAAATAATATATATGAGAGAGCTCAGAGTATAAGTTCCTTTGTTTTGAATGACAGTGTGCATGTTTTGGTGACTTTTGCTTAAATAATACAGCACTAACTGTCCTAGAGGCTCTCTCTTGTAGTTGTTTTCTATTTCGCATGAGGAAATTTGCAAGCTGAATGTTACATTAACATATTCATTTAATGAGGCCATGAGATGACATGTAAAACACTGACTGTCCCTTCCCTACCAAATATTTAAATAGAAAAAAATATTCAAATTGCAACTTTCAAGTTTTCTGTCAAATGACATCATGCAGCAATTTAAGAGTAGATTTGGTGAAGCAATAATGCAACTTTGTCATCTCACTGCTCTCAGTATAAGCAAACCAGGTTCTGTTGCTAAAAGTTTTGAATGATTCTAATTTTTTTAGTAAAGAAAATAACAGTGAAATTATGATGTTTTAAAGCTACAAAGCAAATAATGTCAATCTTGGAGAGCCCTGTTCTGTATCACCTGACTTTCAGAAACAACTATTTCATAAAAGCACCATTTACTTTTGTTTTAATTCACAATTATTGAAATTTTAATAAGGATTTTGCAGCAATATCAGCTATCACATAATGCCAGGAAGGAGTTATAACTTTATTGCAGCCCACACTGACAGCCAACTCATAAAAATGAATGACATTCTATATCATAACATCTCATAGGCTGTTCAGAATGTTAATAGCTTACTTCATCTTTCTTTAGCGTAATGAGGCAGACTGTAACAATACTCAATGTGAAAATGAAGATTAAGAAAATCTGAATTAAGGTAGGAAAGTAACATTTAACAGGATTCAAACAACATTCAGATTAAAAGTTTCCATTAAAACACTGTTAGCAAGCTTTTTATCACAAAAGCAACGCTTTGTCACCCAAGACCAATCACTATTTTGAAGAATATTTATTTATCTGTAGACACACTTAGCTCTTCTATTCTATTTTTCATTCAATTTATAAAATGTTACAAAGTTTCTACCAGCACTGCAGAATTCTTTGACTCAAAACTATAAAAGGTCACTGAATTAAAATAATTGCAAAAGAACCTTATAGACACATAACTGAAATAATATTTATCTCTATTAAAACCATTCTTTAATCCAATAGCCTTAAACTTCTACACATTTTAAAATTCTATAGTTTACCTTTGGATTGAGATAAATCCAAAACCAGATGAGGGTACATGAGTTTTTTCTTAAATGTATCTATGATTTATAAATATAAATTTCATATAAATATAAAAATGTATTACATAATAATATACTATAATATATATGATTTATCTGCCTTCTCCAATGGCTTAGAAGGTAAAGAACCTGCCTGCAAAGAGGAGACACAGATTTGATCCCTGGGTCGGGAAGATCCCCTGGAGAACATGGCTACCCACTCCAATATTCTTTCCAGGAAAATCCCATGGACAGAGGAGCCTCATGGGTTATGGTCAGACATGACTGAAGTGACTAAGCACATATAATTTATAAATATAAATTTTATATAAATACAAAAATATATTCCATAATAATACATTATGATAATATAAATATTATATTTTCCAGTTCCATGTTTATGGGATTAAAAATGCAATAACCATGAATAAATAAAACAAAGTGAGATATTTCTATTAGCATATAAAACTTAAAACCGGTTGTCCATCTTTGTAAAACCATACAGCAATATAAAAATTGAGTATTTTTCAATCTTTTTAAATTTGTATAGAATTGAGAAATTCATTTTTTGTCATCTTTCTATGCAGTGCACAGAATTTTTTAGTTAGCTGGGTTACCCAAACTGCTGAAATAAAATGGGCAGAGAAAGCAGTCAAGGTTAGCCACAGATGGGGAACAACGGAGTTTTCATTCTGAAGCTGAATACAAATGGGGGAAAGTAAAAGTGATTCGAGGGGCTTCCCAGGTGGCACTAGTGGTAAAGAACCTGCCTGCCAATGCAGGAGACATAAAAGATACCAGTCCAAACCCTGCGTCAGGAAGATCCTCTGGAGGAGGGCATGGCAACCCACCCTGGTATTCTTGCCTGGAAAATCTCCATGGACAGAGGAGCTGAGCTGGCCACAGTCCACAAGGTCGCACAGAGTCGGACACATCTGAGGCAACTAAGCACACAAAAGTGATTAGGGACAAATTAGCTGTGCCTAATAGACTTCTACTACCACTATTATAATAAGAGAATGATAATGTTTATTTTTGAGAGTTGTCATGCTTCTTGTGTGGATTAGTTATGATGTAAGAAGAAACTAAAATACTAGAAAACACAATAATGTTATTTCACACTTCAAAACAACTACGATTTATTATCATGAAATTAAATTTGTTCCTCATTTTTCAAGGTGTTGGAATAGTGTCAATTCCCTTTAATGAGTGCTATGTCATCATTAGCGATTTGATATTTTCTAAAAACTTGTCTATTTAGTAGCATTACTTTTTTTTTCACGTTTATTTGAATGATTTTTTTCCTATTCAGATGAGTGCAGAATTTCTTGACCATTCAAGCTACACATTTTTAAAAATTTTGTAACTTATGCTAACTGCACATTTGTTTTCATATATTATCTAATTGTAAGAAATCTTAAAAATAAAGTTTTCATTTTCAATCAATGCTTCAGTTACCATGAACTCTTATGGATAATTAAAACTTTTCTGATGGTACAATTATACAACACTTTGAAACAGATTTAATGACTTGTTGAAATCTTTGAATTTATCACATTATGTTAATTTTTCTTGGAAAATCTCCCTATATCCTTCAATTGTATTTAACATTTGTTCTATTAATGCATTATAAATTCTTTTATCTGTGACATCTGACTATGAATAAAGGGAATACTTGCTTCCATTCTCTTTCATTTTCATTATCAACCTATCTTCATATACTATGACACAAACTGTATTTTGGATCCTAACCTTAGGAAATCAAAGTTTGTCCTTCCTTTTTTTAGAAATCGTGACCTCTAAACTTTATCCTTTTACACAATATGTTTTTGTCTTTATTTTTTTATGATCCAAATATGATGGGTTTAACCTCAGATATGCGGATGACACCACCCTTATGGCAGAAAGTGAAGAGGAACTACAAAGCCTCTTGATGAAAGTAAAAGAGGAGAGTGAAAAAGTTGGCTTAAAGCTCAACATTCAGAAAACGAAGATCATGACATTTGGTCCCATCACTTCATGGCAAATGGATGGGGAAACAGTGGAAACAGTGTCAGACTTTATTTTTTTGGGCTCCAAAATCACTGCAGATGGTGATTGCAGCCATGAAATTAAAAGATGCTTACTCCTTGGAAGAAAAGTTATGACCAACCTAGATAGTATATTCAAAAGCAGAGACATTACTTTGCCGACTAAGGTCTGTCTAGTCAAGGCTATGGTTTTTCCTGTGGTCATGTATGGGTGTAAGAGCTGGACTATGAAGAAGGCAGAGCGCCGAAGAATTGATGCGTTTGAATTGTGGTGTTGGAGAAGACTCTTGAGGGTCCCTTGGACTGCAAGGAGATCCAACCAGTCCGCTCTGAAGGAGATCAACCCTGGGATTTCTTTGGAAGAAGTGATGCTAAAGCTGAAACTCCAGTACTTTGGCCATCTCATGAGAAGAGTTAACTCGTTGGAAAAGACTCTGATGCTGGGAGAGATTGGGGGCAGGAGGAGAAACGGACGACAGAGGATGAGATGGCTGGACGGCATCACTGACTCAATGGATGTGAGTCTGAGTGAACTCCGGGAGTTGTTGATGGACAGGGAGGCCTGGCGTGCTGCGATTTATGGGGTCGCAAATAGTCAGACACGACTGAGTGACTGAACTGAACTGATTTTATTCCAATGCAAAACCAAAGATTCCACTGTTGTACAGAGGCAAATACATTACAAGGTCATAAAAAAGTGGTATATGACATGTAGGACATGATGGACAACTGGAGGGTTGGGTCAACTTCTTTCTAACATGACACTACACTATTGCTGAGGAAGACATTTAAAATAACACTGCAGAACTGAACTGAAATGCAGCAGGAGCATGACAATTTCTAGACATTCCTTCAAGTACCTCCCTTAGGATGGACTTGATAGGTAGTCCTCAGTGTGGAGAGGATTACAATTCCTCAGAATAATAAGAAGTTCACACCATTGAAATTTCACAGAAGAATTTTAAGGTCAAAATATAGTGGGTTCATTTCTCTTCATCTCTAGAGACAAAGCTGATGCTTTACTCAAAACCTAGTTCAAATCCCAGCCCAAACTTGTGGCCTCCTGCCTTGAAATTCTTTCTATTAATTAGAACTGACAGGGTGAGTTTCACTCTGGGTCCAAGGGTCTGAGTATAACCCAATCCAATCAGACTGGTATTATTTACTTTATCAGATAGAGAAGTTCTATATCCAGGTTGTACTTAGCAGGGATGCCGAAATAGCTGTCATCACTGCTGGTCGTCCACATTAGGTTTATTGATGTTTCAGTCATCTCGTTCATCTTTTGGTAGATGGACCCTCCAAATTCAGTGCCATTGTTCATGTGAATATGCAGCTGGAAGTCTGTGGCCTTGTAACCCAGTGGAAAATTATTCTGTGACAGTTTGGATTTGGCTGTGTCAAAATTCATCTGATAGCCTGCAAAACAACCATCAAAGGCCAGCATAGCCCAACCATAGATGGTTGGTCTAGAAAAATCTATATCAATGTCACTGTCAAGATTGAAATGATCCTGTTTATATGAGGCCTTTAATTTCCCACTCTTCTTTTCTTTTCTTGATACCATTTTTAGTACAAAAATGGCATCAAGAGTCAGTTTCAACCCTTCAGCCAAATTATTCTCCAAAGAGATTTCTCTTCCAAGAGTACTGTCTGTGTACCACTTTTGGGTGAGGGTCAGTCCACAATTACAGATTTTGTATTTGACCTCTAGGTTGCCTTCCCTATATTGGTATAAGCATGACCAGAAGTAGAAAATTCCACTCCTCTACATAACTTGGTTCTCAGATCTATTTGACCATGCCAAACCCATATCCTTTGCAGAGGACATCCTTGGCAGCCTTTCCTAGGTCACAGTAAGTCAGTGTTACACATATCTCCAATCAGAGGGCCTGACAGTAAGCTTTAAGTGATATCTACCCAGGTGACTCAGGGTTAAAGAATCTGCCTGCCAATGCAGGAGACACAGTTTCAGTCCCTAAGTCAAGAAAATCCCCTGGTGAAGGAAATGGCAAACCACTCCAGTATTTTTTGCCTGGGAAATGCCATGGATGGACAGAGGAGCCTTGAGGGTTATGGTCCATGTGATCACAAAAGAGTCAGACACAACTTAGTGACTAAACAACAACAACTATCGTTAAAGAACATAATTTAGCTGTTCACTCTCACAAGGACAAAGACAGCATATACTTTCCAAAGAATTAAAATGAAAAGAGAGACTTCAGCTTCCTTTGCTGGCCCTAGTCCTCGTTGCTGATACCTGAATAAGTAACTCGATATTTTTGAACATCAACTTATCTCACACATAACATGGACATATCTTTTTTTGTTTTACCTCGGTAAATAAGTAGGCTAGATTGAGCTATTTTTCCCTCCTTTCTTGTCAAATTTGAGCAGTTTTAAACATTGCTAAATTGCAAAAGAGTAAAATAATTTTTAAAAAATGATGTGGATCAAATCAAGGATGGAAGGTGCAAAGGGGCAGGGCAACCACTGAAATAAAACAGTCCAGAAATAATGAGTTAGATGTCAAGTGTGGCCAAGAGCACACATTGTAATGGCTAAAAAATGGGTTTTAGAGTCATTTGGACATTGTGGCTTTTGACACATCGCTTACCTCTTTGTGTGTGGTTTGGTTTTGTTTTGATAAATAAAATACACATAATAAAACCTGCCTCTGAATGTGGGTATAAGAATTAAATAAAATCATGGAGGTGAAGCATTTGGCACAGTACCTAGCAAATAACTATTTGTATTTCTACATACTAGCCTTCATTCATTTGAGACTTAATGACAAGATGGCATGAAACAAAACCAACAGCTGCAGTATAACCCAAAAGTGATCTTTCTGTTTCAGAATATTTTAGTTAGGTTTCCCACCATATTTGAGAGACTTCATTTATGCAAAATTCAAGCAGCTCATCTAAGAAACAGCTCAAACCTTGTGAAAAATGCATCTTTCTGGAAGAAACTGAAGATGATGAATGTAAAACTGTCTAGATGTGCAAATCTAGATGTGCAGTTTTCTGATGCAGCTGTAGAATTAATATAATAAGATAACATTATAAATCACTGCAAACGTACACTGTGTAGTTTCTAAAACTTAAATTGACATTCTTGTCTGAGTTGTGAAGATTATGTAATATGGCTTAAGCTGTGTCAAGCAAACACTTCTGGTGGAGTAGGGAATAGAAAGAGGTAAATCAAATCTATCTGACTAATGATTTAAATAAAGGTATAAGATTTAATTTGAATCTCATTGATCCCAACTCTAGTCAATTTTGGATTAGCTGTGAGTGGAGATGAATAAGGCAAACAATTCAAATAATTCAGGAACTGATGTAGCAAATGATGTTATGTCAGTCAAAGAACCTGTAGCCTCTTACTCTCTGAAAAGAGACTGACTACTCACTAGAAGTCATAAACTAACTTAAGTGTTATTCAAGAGATATATCAATAGGTAATGACAAAATGATTTATCATTTGGATGACCAAGTCATAGACAGTTTTGTGGAAAGAAGATAGCTTCGTTAGCTTATGAAGTAAAAAGAAAAGAAAAGGGGGAAAAAAAAGACCAAAGAACTCATAGATACATCATCTGAACAAAACTTTCTGGCAGTATCCTGGCTGGCTGAACTCATTGGCATGGGATCCAACCCAAATTCAATCTGAATCTTTACACGGCCACTTATTAGCCATGCTATCTATAGTAAGTCACTTAACATCTCTGAGTCTCTAGCTTTGTCATCAATAAGAATAATAACACTTCATCTGCATTGTTTTAAAAAAGGACTACAGATAAAATATGCAAAGCATATTAGCAAAACAGTAAGTACTTCATAAATGGTAGCTATTCTTATAAACTGATAATATGATGATTACCCCTTGCTACAAATTGCCCAATTTTGAGAGCCCTTAAAGCTGAAACTGGAGAAGGCAATGGCACCCCACTCCAGTACCCCTGCCTGGAAAATCCCATGGATGGAGGAGCCTGGAAGGCTGCAGTCCATGGCGTCGCTGAGGGTCAGACACGACTGAGCAACTTCACTTGCACTTTTCACTTGCATGCATTGGAGAAGGAAATGGCAACCCACTCCAGTGTTCTTGCCTGGAGAGTCCCAGGGACGGGGGAGTCTGGTGGGCTTCCGTCTATGGGGTCACACAGAGTCGGACACGACTGAAGTGACTTAGCAGCAGCAAAGCTGAAACTCCAATACTTTGGCCACCTCATGCGAAGAGTTGACTCATTGGAAAAGACTCTGATGCTGGGAGGGGTTGGGGGCAGGAGGAAGAGGGGACGACAGAGGATGAGATGGCTGGATGGCATCACCGACTCGAAGGATGTGAGTCTGAGTGAACTCCGGGAGATAGTGATGGACAGGGAGGCCTGGCGTGCTGCGATTCATGGGGTCGCAAAGAGTCGGACATGACTGAGCGACTGCACTGAACTGAACTGAAGATTATTTTCTCTTGGGAGGCTACCCTTTATGTTTAACTGGATTGCACTTAGGTATAAATGAATGAAGATAGAAAATAAAGTAATTTGAATTTCTAGAACCTTGCATTTCTACTGCTAATGCCAACCCCCACTCTGGTTGATGCCGGGGTCCAGCCCCGGTGGATCCAGGGAATTCGAAAGGTGGACGGAGTCGGCGAGGAAAGACTTATTTATTTATTAATATAAGATTAGTTTAGGAAGAAATAGTGTAGTAGGAAGATTACGTGGAGGAAGAGGGCTGAATAGCTTGGATTACGCGGAAGACCAATAAAATTCCCGACAAGGAATTTGCACCATCTACGTCGGGCCACCGGCGCTCACTTGAATATCTAAGGGTGCCTCGCCTTAGGCTCCCTTTCGCGTGGGTCTTAACAGCCAGGGTAAGTAAGTAGACTTGGCGAGCCTCCGCGCCCCAGATGGAAATTCAGCCTGAAATTAAGGTAAAGAGACATGGGGGAAACCAGTTCAGCGACTGGCTCCTGCTCCTATTGTTTAGAAGGCCTTATATACCTTTTAGATTGTACATAGAGATCAATGGGTAATACAAAATTATGCAGTGTTAGCAGCCCAGACTCTTATCAAAACCAGGCTTTTCTCTCTGCATACCTAATTGTATACACAAGTCTTGGGTGATTTACATGATCTTCTGACCAAAAGGGGCCAATTAACATTTTACAGCCTTTTTTCTGATAAGGGTTTGTCAACCAGAAGACTTATTTGTGTGATCTTCCCAAAGTTTGGTGCCACTCTCAGAAAGTACTAAATAAAGTTACATTCTTACATAGCAAGGACACAAGAGGAGTGCAAAGAGAAGTAATTAACTCAAAAGTCTAGTGTTGCTAACATCAGAACTACTATATATCTTTTCCATATCCCGTTTACATTGATTAACATCCTCCCAGGTGCCTAAAAGATAAAGAATATGGAGGCCTGGCAGCAATCATTGAGTCAACAGTGAAATCCCGTCACCAATATAATTTTTAACTCTTTAGAAAAGGCTCTGTATCTTTAAGATGCTTTTAAGCTTTGTGCGGTCGGGGCTGCAAGCAATTCACAAGCTGTAAGAGGTCCAGGGAACCTGTTAGGCAAGCTAGAGAGCAATCAGAGGGGGTTAACTGAAACATCCCTTTCAAATGCAGAAGACTAAAGCCCTGAGTTGACTTTTTTCCAGAGAATATCAGAAAAGTGGAAAAGCAGGCAGATTCTTATTTTGGGGGTGGGGGGATGCTCAGGAAATTCCAGGGGGAAAACCTGAGGTCTGATTAGCCTTGCCATCAGAGCTCTTGCCACATGACCTTGTCACGGGTGGAATTCCTCACGCTGGCTCCCGACAGGTTGATACTTAGAAAAGATAGGAAGCTTATGCAGAAAGCATCACCTTTATTCTAATCAAGCCTGGTCAAGAATGGAGAAACCAAACCTCATTGGTTATCTTCTACAAAATTAAATGAAAATACTTATACATGGCAAGCTTGTAATTATATAATGTGCTAAGTCGCTTCAGTCATTTCCAACTCTTTGCGACCCAGTGGACTGTAGCCTGCCAGGTAGCTCTATCCATGGGATTCACCAGGGAAGAACACTGGAGTGAGTTGCCATTTCTTTCTCCAGTTACAAAACAAGGTCATATTATTTGTTAGTCCTGAAATTACGGTACCTCAAAATTGCATCTCAGTATTCTGTAGCAGTTTGTTCATTAGTCTTACTTCCCCAAATAGTTTCTAGATTCCTCAGAGTAGGCGTATATATCTCACTTCACCTGAAGCACAAGGTGAACTACCTATTGCACAATGACACAGACTTTCCCAACTGCCCTTATCCCAAGGGCAATAACCACAGGGTTCAGAGAGGAAAACACCTCATGGCCAAAACCCCAGTTCATCTATCCAGTCCTCATTTCTTGTCTCCTCTCGCAAGAAAGATTTATACTCAGTATTTCCAAAGCTCTCAGAGGATACCCATCTCCACATCTTAAGGCAAACCTACTTGATGAATAACCATAGAATGATTCTGGCACATACAGTTGCAGGATATTGTATCCTAAAGCTAAGTGCTGATTCAGTTTTGGGACACCAGTTCTGGTCCAGAAACTGGACACGAGTTTCTGTTCCCCAGCCTAATCTCCTTTTGACTATATTGGACACAAGTTTCTGTTGCCCAGCCCAATCTCCTTTTGACTATATTTCCACTGCTCTGGGGTGAAAATCAGGCTTGCACATCTTTTCTTATTATCTCTGTGACATCTGTTGCCAATCTAATAAAATGACTTGTTGGACAAGATAAAATACAAGCATTCCTCCCAAGAATAAGTGAAAATTTTCAGGGATGATGAAATCTAAATTGTTACATAAAGAAGAAACCATTGCTTGACCACAAGGCAGAATATCTGCAGAATATCTGACTGGACTCCCATTCACATGTACAAACCAGAATACTCAGCTTTCTAGTCTTAAAATATCTATTCACTGATTTCTTACTTTTATCGCTCATTTTTAGGAGGAAAGTTTATATTTCTTTTGAATTTCAGGGATAATCTGTAACATTTCTTAATAATCTACATTAAAACTTTTGACCTTCAGTAACACCAAGAAAAACTTGTTAAAAATAAAAGGATCCTATTTTAACTCATGCCTTTCTCAGGAATAATTGTTCAATACTTGCCTTATATTTGCATAATTAAAGATCACAGTTTTGCAGTTTTTTTATTAAAAAGAGAAACTGCAAAGGTAAATTCATGTCACAACCTCTTTAACACAGAAAACTACTGAAAGCTTTGAAATTACTGTCTTCCATAAACATATTAGGAATTTTTTTTAAGTAATATTTTTAAGAGTTTTCATGAAAATATAATACTCATTCATTGCAAGCATTGAAGAGAGGTAAATCAAAGAAAAAACTTCCATGCTAATCTAAATAGGAGGTTTGCCTCCAAAAAAAGAAGTCTGAGAGAGATTTGATTTAAGCCAGATTTGATTTAAGGCTTCCAAGGAAAGAAGATGCGTGTGTACTCCATCACTTCAGTCATGTCTGACTCTTCATGACTCCATGGACTATAGCCCAGAGGCTCCTCTGTCTATGGGTGTCTTGAGGCAAGAAGACTGGAGTGGTCGTCATGCCCTCCTCTAGGGGTACTTCTCAACACAGGGATTGAACCCCCATCTCCTGTGGCTCCTGCATTGCAGGCAGATTCTTTACTGCTGAGCCACCAGGAGGCCCAAGGAAAGAATATATATCAGGGGGGAAAAAGTGTTTTTTCTGGGAATCAAAAAAAGCAGAAATAGATAAAAATGGTTGCAATGTTTATGAATATAGTGTATAGCAAAGTAATATTAATGTCTTCAAAGAACTCAGCATGATGTGCTTTTCCAATTTGGCATAATGATTTTCAGTCCTAAATCTTTTCTGCTCTAACTACTGAATCTAGTGTAACATTTAAACAAGTGTAAGAATATGTGAGAAATATTGTAAGAAGGAAAAAGAAGAAATCTCCCTTGAAATATTCACTAAAAGCTGATTTTTCAAACTACAGCAGTCAGGTTCTGGGAAGAAATATATGATACACTTTAATGGGGATATCTGAATACAGTATTTAAAAAAATGAGCTATTTACAAGTTGTGAGTAGATACACCAAAAAGAATAATACTGTATGTACTCTGCAGCTGGTACTGTCTCTAGGCCTAAAGGGGCAGAGAATAACAGAGTCATCACAACCTGGAAACAAAATGTCTATGTGAAGAGACCCACCTTGAAGAGCAGTGATTTTTCTTTTGAGGATGATTCATGCTGTGGTCACCCAGAAGAAGTCAGATCTTTTATCTCCTTCCTTGATGATCACTGACAGTGCCCACCCAGAAGTCAGAAGACAAGTGAGCACATTGAGGTGCTCCATCTCAACAGATCCCTAAGCTACAGGAGTACATGAGAAAGAATCAAGCACGCACACACACTCCACTTGCTTTGTTTTGAGCCATTCAAGACATGCTTTGAAAGTGGAAGACTATAGAATTGTGGGGTGGTCTACTTAGTATATATACTTTCTTATTTACAATTCACACAAACATGTAGAGTTTCTCTATTATAATTTTAAAAACAGAATTAGAATACCTGAGAGTGTAATTGGCTGAATAATACAACTAACTCAGAGGTAACCACAAAAGAGGCAAAATAAATTTTAATTTTCACATGTTACAATTTCTCCAGTGATACTTTGAAACAGCTATGTCAAACACTACTATCTTGCACCCATGGTTAGATTACTTGTAACTGAAATTCTATATTAACATCTGTCAAAAGAATCAAGCTAGGGGCCCCTACACTATGATGGGAGAACACTGCAGAATGTGTCCTTGCTATTATTCCTGAATACTATCGTACCCATGCATATATCTCACAAACAACCCCAAAGAGAGTAAAGTATCACACTATTTTGAGGAGAAAACATTCCAAATAATCCATCCTTTTTAAGAAATGTGTTCTTTTTATACATCACATGTTCTAGTTATATATGTTTGATTTTTATGGGTGTGTGCCAATTTATTATAGAAATAAGTGTATGTTTTATATATATATATATATAAAGAGAGAGAGAAAGATAAAGAAAGAGAGAATGAAGAGAAGGGAAGAAAAGAGAGAGACTGTAACAATGTGATCTTCTTCTCGACATCCCTAATCATTAGGACCATCCATGGGTCAGCTCCACTGAACAAAGATGCAAAACATGGTTAGCTGAAAAGAGGTAGTTTGTATCTCCTTCACATTAAGCCTACACTGGTATAGCAGCTTGCTTCACAGGGTCCTAAGAAACCAGGTACGGGTATGGAGTTCCATCCATGGTGCAAGGATCCAACTTTTTTCTCTATGTTACCCAAGAACATTGCACCACCACATCTTTATTATAGCCAGAAAGTAGGGGACTATGGAAAGGAAAAGACACATCTGCCCCTTTCAAAGGTATAAATATGAAATTGCCCATATCTCCTTCACTGTCTCATCCTTTTGTCCAAAACTTATTCATTGGGCCACATTTTTTTGAAAGAGGCAAGAAAATATAGTCTTTTGGGGAGTGGCCACAAATTCAAGTACAGAAGAAGAAAGCATGGATATTGTGGAAAAGGAGCCAAAGTCATTTGGAGTGACTTACCAGGCATTTTGGAGAAGGCAATGGCACCCCACTCCAGTACTCTTGCCTGGAAAATCCCATGGACGGAGGAGCCTGGTAGGCTGCAGTCCATGGGGTCGCTAAGAGTCGGACACAACTGAACGACTTCACTTTCACTTTTCATTTTCATGCATTGGAGAAGGAAATGGCAACCCACTCCAGTGTTCTTGCCTGGAGAATCCCAGGGAGGGGGAGCCTGGTGGGCTGCTCTCTATGGGGTCGCACAGAGTCGGACATGACTGATGTGACTTAGCAGCAGCAACCAGGCATTTGCCATGAAAATTGGTTCCTTTGTATAGGAAAGGAATGTCACAAGGGATTCATTCTCATTTTTACCTACAAGAATTGTTGACCAATCACCAAAATAGTCAGTGCTCACTGCATACTAACATAAATTGCTCTTAAACATCATACAGATGAAAAATAAATTACTACAAACCAGAGAAGGAAATCATAAAGAAAAATCATTAGTATTGGCAAGACAAGCTAGGGTAGAAAAAAAGAAGATAGAAACAAAGAGTGGGGAGATGACAGTACAATGAAGGACAAATCTGATCAAGCACTGGAGATATGGAAATGTAAAAACATCTCGGTTTTAGTTAAGAACAACAAAGAAAAGAGAAATAAATAAGAGTCAATGAAATGTACATGAATAAGTTATTTACTACTGTGTGTGGTTATGCTGGAGACTCTGAAAGATATAAAACATGCCTATAATTTTGACCTTATAACTGTCACCCAAGTAATGAGAAAACTGTGTATTTTACTTACAATTTCCTGATTTTATTTACTGACTGAGTGTTGTACCTAGAACAATCCACTTTCCAGCATTCCTTCTCTTCCAGGAAGAATGACCAAAGAATGCCCTCAGACAGGATGGTATGGAAATAGAAAGCTTTTGGAATATAAAATGAGGGTCAACTGGAGGTGCAGGTGATTTCTAGGATGGCCTCAATAGACATGAGTGGAGGAGTAGAGGATGAACAGCATCTGTTATAGAAAGTGACCAAGATGTACAAAATACCTGCTTTTGTGGATTTTATAATTCATCAGAACTGATGTACAATAAACAAGTAAATAAATACATGGGTGAGATAATTCCTGGTAACAAAAGACATATGCTATATACATATAACAGAATCATGTGATAAAGAATGACTGGAGGACAGGATGAGGGAAAGAAAAAGGAAAGAGGAGAAGCCAGATTAGGTTCAGTTATCAAAGGAAGTCTCTGAGAAAGAGGAATTTGAAATAAGTTCTGCAAAAAAATCAGGGAACAGAACATTCCAAAGAGGGCAAAATATAAGAACAACAAAAACTCAGAGGTAGGATCAATCTTGGCATGCTCAACAGTCAGAGAAAAGAAAGCAGAGCTGGGGAGGTAGAAAGAGATGACATTGAAGAGGGAGTCACATTACACAGATCCAGTTGGGTACTCTGTAGGATATGCATTTTATGGGGGCAAGAAGGAGGGGCATTATCACAATAAGTAGTACAGACAAGAGACAATGTTTGCTTAGACAAGACTGGCAGCTCTGGAGGTAGATCAGGATATATTCATGATCTTCAGTTCACTAAATGTGTTGATAGATTGGAGCACAGAGGGTAAATGATATTCTACTCTTCATTGAAAGAGAAATACAGAGGAAAAAAATGGAGTATTGGGAGTTCAGGAGACTTAACTCTTGACTTGACTTTGAACCTATCTAGCTGTTTAATCCTAGGTCAGCTGAACAGCTATTTTAGGTTTTCTGCTTCCCCACTTCTGAAAAGGTATCAATAATAGCATTCCTATGCCAGAGTTTCTAAACTTCAAACTATAGAGATAAAAGAGATTTGACAATTTCAATGTGCTATATAAATTTAAGGTATTATTAGGGATGTCATAAGTTGCTTTTAAAAAATTGAATGCTATTACTTTCATAACCTTTTATTTATGATAATTAATGTGATTAGTGTGTTAATTTTCTACAGCTGTGCCCTGGGGCAGTCACACAACAGTTGTAATTTTTAAAATTGGGCAAATAAGTAAATGTCAACCTGTAATAAAAGCCAAATGAGTCCCTGATGAATGTTGATGGTAACTGGTAATTTACCTTATAAAACATTGTACCTGCCCAGTTACCTTGGAATAGCTGATTTTTCAAAATAATTACCTTGTTCTGCCTAGTGAAGTGTCATCTGAGGGAGTTTTAACACATAGTGGTGATTTTTAATTTGCTGATTTAAATATCATATTTATTAATGAAATAGTAACATTCTAATTCAGATTATGTCCAAAGAGAGAAATGCATGTTACACACTATAGAGTGCCCTGTTGCACAATGATAAGGCCCTCCCTTGGTCCTTTCCAGCCGACAGCACTGCTGTGACTTACAACGGGGTTATATGTAACTGGTGCAGTAAAAGAGAGCTGCTCATTTCTTACATGTTTTTAACTACCATTTATCAAAAAAAAAGAAAGAAAGAAAAATAAAAACTCTCCTCCTGATAAAGATATAATTTTATTGGAGAAAGAGCTAAGAAGCAAATGGATACAGCCTCCTACTTGGACCCCAAAAAAAGTCTTAAGTCTAAGACATGATATATTTAAGAAGTCAATGTTTAACTTTTTATTTTCTGAGAGTCATATGTTATTTCATTAGATCTGCAAACAAACTATAGAATCATATTGACACTATGGAGTACTAATATTTGCTATGATAGTGTTCACTCCTCATGAAATTTTTGACTTTTGGTTAACTTTCTGTTTTGCTTTTTAAAGCATAATTCTCACAGATATCATCAGTTCAAGAAATCCAGGGTGGGGGTAAGAGCTCAAAATTCTACTTGAAAATGAATTAGAGAATCATAAAGTAATTGCCTGGAATAAGTGTATGGAGACTTGGATAAATAATTATAAAGGGACCAAAGTAGACTGAAAATAAAAATAACATTTTTTTAGCATGTTTGGAAAAACCTCCTGAAGATGTTCTTTCAGCATGACCAATACCAAGTAGATAAAGATCAGTTTTGGTTTTTATATCCAGTCCAAAAACTGATAAATTCTCTAACAGCTCAAAAGCTCTTGTCTCTTTTACTTCTTCAGACTTTTAATTAGTATCACAACTTTACACGTTTTATTGGAAATATATAGATTATAAAATACTATACATTGTGCCAGTATGTTTGAATTAACCCTTTTAGTTATTTGAAAACTAATGATGTAAAACATTAGCATAATATGAAATAGTCATCTTTTAATTTAAAAATTAAAAGGAGAACAAGACCTGAACAAATGCTTGAGCAAAACAGGTTTACAAATAGCCTAAACACACGAAAAGATGATTAGTATTATTATTCATTAGAAAAATGCAAACTAAAACTGAAGTTGAACAGTTTTATGAAGACATACAGGACCTTCTAGAATTAACACCCCCAAAAATGTCATTTTCATAATAGGGAACTGGAATGCAAAAGTAGGAAATCAAGAGATACCTGGATTAACAGGCAAATTTGGCCTTGGAGTACAAAATGAAGCTGGGCAAAGGCTAACAGAGTTTTGCAAAGAGAATGCACTGGTCATAGCAAACACCCTCTTCCAGGAACACAAGAGATGATTCTACACATGGACATCACCAGATGGTCAATACTGAAATCAAATTGATTATATTCTTTGTAGCCAAAGATGGAGAAGCTCTATACAGTCAGCAAAATCAACACCAGGAGCTGACTCTGGCTCAGATCATTAACTCCTTACTGCAAAATTTAATAAAGTAGGGAAAATGACTAAACCATTCAGGAGGGACCTAAATCAAATCCCTTACGATTATTGAGTAGAAGTGACAAATAGATTCAAGGGAATAGATCTGATAGAGTGCCTGAAGAACTATGGACAGAGGTTTATGGCATTGTACAGTAGGCAGTGATCGATCATGTAACCACCATCAAAATCAAAATACAGAATATTTCCATCATCCCAATAAGTGCCTTTATGTACTAACTCCCCAACTTCTACCTATGGGCCCTGGTAATCACTGATCTGATTTGTGTCTATAGTTTTCCCTTCTCCAGATTATCATATAAATGGAATGAAATTATTTGTCTTTCTTCATGTCTTTTGTAAGATTCATCGATGTTCTTGCACTGATTTGAAGTTTGCCCTTTATAATTGCTAACAATCTATTGTTTCTATGTATTACAATTTGTTTATCTCTAGCTGATTGATGTACATTTAAATGAAAACATGAAAAGAAATAGAGGATAAAAATAGAATGGGCAAGACTAGAGATATCTTCAAGAAAATTGAGAGATCAAGGGACTATTTCATACAAGGATGGACATGATAAAGGAAAGAAAAGATAAGGACCTAACAGAAGAACCATATATCTAAAAAGGGTGAGTTTTAATAAATGTAGATTGTGCATTAATAAATATGCTCTTAAAATTTTATTGATGACTAATGACTAATTAACATGACTTTATTAAGATGACTTATGACTAATTTTATGGCAATAATTTAAACACATAATAAACAGATAAATATCAAGAAAGATACTTACTAAAATAGACCCAAGAAAAACAGAAAATCTGAGCTAAGTGATATATTATGAAATTAAATGTTTATTATTATTAATTTTGGAATACTAATGCCTTAATTCACTTATAAAATTTTTTAAAGATTTAAGAAAATAATAATAATTGTAGACTAATACTTACAGAAAATAGAAACTGTGAAAACCCTTTTCAGAACATTTGATGAAGCCAACATAATCTTGATAGAAAATCTGACAATGTACCACATGAAAGAAAAGTACAATCTCACCTTATCATAAAAACTGATGCAATGCAAAAATCCTACACAAAAATTTTACAGAAAAATGCCAGTAACATATAAAAATTGAAAACTGCCTAAAAGATTTCCTTTTTAAAAAATTAACTTATTATTTTAATTGGAGGATATTATATTATTGTGATGGTTTGGGCAATACACTGAAATGAATTAACCATGGGTGCACATGTGTCTTCCTATCCTGATCCTCCTTCCCACCTCCTTCTTCATCTTATCCCTCTGGATTGTTCCAGAGCACCAACTTTGAGTGCTGTACTTCATCCATTGAACTTGCACTGCTTGTCTATTATACATATGGTAATATACATATTTCAATGCAATTCTCTCAGATCATCCCACCCTTGCCTTCTCCCACAGAGTCCAAAAGTCTGTTCTTTACATCTGCGTCTCTTTTGCTGCCATAAGATTGTCGTTACCATCTTTCTAAATTCCATACATATGTGTTAATAAATGGTATTGGTGTTTATATACAAAAGTGTTTTAATTCTTAAATATAAATAAGTAAACTTTGATTTTATAGTTGTACTTTTGATTTTGACAGTTGTTGAGGAGATGCCTTAGTTCTTAGGAAAACAAGCTAATTATTAATAGCTTATGGATTAGAGATACGAAGGGAAAATTTTATGTAGAAATGGACTCAATAAAGGACAGAAATGGACCCAGCAGAAGCAGAAGATATTAAGAAGAGGTGGCAAGAATACACAGAAGAAGTGTATAAAAAAGATCTTCACGACCCAGATAATCACGATGGTGTGATCAGTCACCTAGAGCCAGACATCCTGGAATGTGAAGTCAAGTGGGCCTTAGGAAGCATCACTATGAACAAAGCTAGTGGAGGTGATGGAATTCCAGTTGAGCTATTTCAAATCCTGAAAGATAATGCTGTGAAGGGCTGCATTCAATATGCCAGCAAATTTGGAAACCTCAGCAGTGGACACAGAACTGGAAAAGGTCAGTTTTCATTCCAATCCCAAAGAAATGCAATGCCAACGAATGCTCAAACTACCACACAATTGCACACATCTCACACGCTAGTAAAGTAATGCTTAAAATACGCCAAGCCAGGCTTCAGCAATATGTGAACTGTGAACTTTCAGATGTTCAAGCTGGTTTTAGAAAAAAGCAGAGGAACCAGGTCATACCTGAATGGTCTAGCAGTTTTCCCTGCTTTCTTCAATTTAAGTATGAATTTGGTAATAAGGAGTTCATGATCTGAGCCACAGTCAGCTCCTGGTCTTGTTTTTGTTGACTGTATACAAGCGAAAAGCAAAGGAGAAAAAGAAAGATATAAACATCTGAATGCAGAGTTCCAAAAAATAGCAGGAAGAGATAAGAAAGCCTTCTTCAATGATCAATGCAAAGAAATAGAGAAAAACAACAGAATGGGAAAGACTAGAGATCTCTTCAAGAAAATTAGAGATATCAAGGGAACGTTTCATGCAAAGATGGGCTTGATAAAGGACAGAAATAGTATGGACCTAACAGAAGCAGAATATATTAAGAAATGGCAAGAATACAAAGAAGAACTGTACAAAAAAGATCTTCATGACCCACATAATCACGATGGTGTGATCACTCATCTAGAACCAGACATCTTGGAAGGTGAAGTCAAGTGGGCCTTAGAAAGCATCACTATGAACAAAGCTAGTGGAAGTGATGGAATTCCAGTTGAGCTATTTCAAATCCTGAAAGATGATGCTGTGAAAGGGCTGCACTCAATATGCCAGCAAATTTGGAAAACTCAGCAGTGGCCACAGGACTGGAAAAGGTCAGTTTTCATTCCAATCCCAAAGAAAGGCAATGCCAAAGAATGCTCAAACTACAGCACAATTGCACTCATCTCACATGTTAGTAAAGTAATGCTCAAAATTCTCCAAGCCAGGCTGCAGCAATATGTGAACCGTGAACTTCCTGATGTCCAAGCAGGTTTTAGAAAAGGCAGAGGAACCAGAGATCAAATTGCCAACATCCACTGGATCATGGAAAAAGCAGGAGAGTTCCATAAAAACATCTATTTCTGCTTTATTGACTATGCTAAAGCCTTTGACTGTGTGGATCACAATAAACTGTGGAAAATTGTGAAACAGATGGGAATACCAGACCACCTGACCTGCCTCTTGAGAAATCTGTATGCAGGCCAGGAACCAACAGTTAGAACTGGACATGGAACAACAGACTGGTTGCAAATAGGAAAAGGAGTACATCAAGGCTGTATATTGTCACCCTGCTTATTTAACTTATATGCAGAGTACATCATGAGAAACGCTGGACTGGAAGAAACACAAGCTGGAATCAAGATTGCCAGGAGAAATATCAATAACCTCAGATATGCAGATGACACCACCTTTAGGGCAGAAAGTGAAGAGGAACTAAAAAGCTTCTTCATGAAAGTAAAAGAGGAGAGTGAAAAAGTTGGCTTAAAGCTCAACATTCAGAAAATCAAGATCATGGCATCTAGTCCCATCACTCCATGGGAAATAGATGGAGAAACAGTGGAAACAGTGTCAGACTTTATTTTTGGGGGCTCTAAAATCACTGCAGATGGTGATTGCAGCCATTAAATTAAAAGATGCTTACTCCTTGGAAGAAAAGTTATGACCAATCTAGATAGCATATTCAAAAGCAGAGATATTACTTTGCCGACTAAGGTCCATCTAGTCAAGGCTATGGATTTTCCCTTGTCATGTATGGATGTGAGAGTTGGACTGTGAAGAAGGCTGAGCACCGAAGAATTGATGCATTTGAACTGTGGTGCTGGAGAAGACTCTTGAGAGTCCCTTAGACTGCAAGGAGATCCAACCAGTCCATTCCAAAGGAGATCAACCCTGGGATTTCTTTGGAAGGAATGATGCTAAAGCTGAAACTCCAGTAGTTTCACTCCTCATGTGAAGAGCTGACTCATTGGAAAAGACTCTGATGCTGGGAGGGATTGGGGGCAGGAGAAGAGGGGACGACCGAGGATGAGATGGCTGGATGGCATCACTGACTCAAAGGACAGGAGTCTGAGTGAACTCCGGGAGTTGGTGATGGACAGGGAGGCCTGGCGTGCTGTGGTTCATGGGGTTGCAAAGAGTTGGACATGACCGAGCGACTGAACTGAACTGAACTATGGATAAAGGGAGCAATATTGCTAATTACTCTGCTTCATAAAGAAAAAGAGGGAAAATCATAATGGGGAAAATTTATGCATTTGGAGAATCTGAATGTATTGGAGTTTTTTATATTTTTCTTTCAACTTTCCTATTAATTTGAAATATTACCTCCTTTCCCTAAATTTGCCAAAATTACATTTAAAAATCAATCAGTATAATTCACTAGTGAATGAAAAGAAATATCTGTGAGGAATGGTATAGATTAGAAATAAAAATGAATTCAAAGTCATAACCCATTGATACAGAAGCTCAGAAAACTAGTAGATTTTTAATTTGATAAACATCATCTTCAAAAAATATGAGAAAAAAAATCTGAAATGTTAAAAGTTTTCCCTGCAAGATAAAAAGTGAGGCAATATTTGTTACCATCATCATTTTCATTCCATTTCATTCTATTTTATCCAAAGCCAATGCAAAGATAAGGAGTAAAAGAGTAATGATGAGAAAGGGATAAATTTCACTTTTGATTGCAGTCTATATGTTTGTGTTCACATACAAGAGAACTTTCTACTAAATTATTATAAATAACACAGTCAAGCAATAAGGTCAATATTTAAAATTTTATTTCTTTATATAACAGCGAGAATACTAAAATGAAAAATGATACTATTTAGAATAGCATCAAAACTTCAAATATCTTGAAAAAAATCTAATCAAATTAATGTAAAATTCCAACAGAACTGTAGAGCATTATTGAGTAAAATTTAATCAAACCTAAATAAATGAAGAGATAAAATATGTTCACATATTTAAAACCCAAATGTATAAATGTGCTCATTGTCCTAAGGTAATCAATTGATTACCATGGCAATCATAGTTCTAGCAGAATTATTTATTTTCAAAACTGATACATTAACTCTAAAATTTAGGTGAAAATACAAAAGCTAAGAGTCACTAACATCTTAAATAAGAAGACTAAACTATTCATCAGTTCAGTGCAGTTCAGTCGCTCAGTCATGTCTGACTCTTTGCAACCCCATGAATCGCAGCACGCCAGGCCTCCCTGTCCATCAGCAACTCCCGGAGTTCACTCAGACTCTCGTCCATCGAGTCAGTGATGCCATCCAGCCATCTCATCCTTGGTCGTCCCCTTCTCCTCCTGCCCCCAATCCCTACCAGCATCAGAGTCTTTTCCAATGAGTCAACTCTTTGCATCAGGTGGCCACAGTACTGGAGTTTCAGGTTTAGTATCATTCCTTCCAAAGAAATCCCAGGGTTGATCTCCTTCAGAATGAACTGGTTGGATCTCCTTGCAGTCCAAGGGACTCTCAAGAGTCTTCTCCAACACCACAGTTCAAAAGCATCAATTCTTCGGCACTCAGCCTTCTTCACAGTCCAACTCTCACATCCATACATGACTACTGGAAAAACCATAGCCTTGACTAGATGGACCTTAGACAGAAAAGTATTATCTCTGCTTTTGAATATGCTATCTAGATTGGTCTTAACTTTTCTTCCAAGGAGTAAGCATCTTTTAATTTCACGGCTGCAATCACCATCTGCAGTGATTTTGGAGCCCCCAAAAATAAAGTCTGACACTGTTTCCACTGTTTCTCCATCTATTTCCCATGGAGTGAAGGGACCAGATGCCATGATCTTTGTTTTCTGAATGTTGAGCTTTAAGCTCAACTCTTTCACTCTCCTCTTTTACTTTCATGAAGAAGCTTTGTAGTTCCTCTTCACTTTCTGCCCTAAAGGTGGTGTCATCTGCATATCTGAGGATATTGATATAAAGACCTATCATATGAATGGAGAGAGGGAGGATCATTGCAAGGGAGGATAAACCACTATGAAAGAATAGAGTCCTGAAAGAGAACAACCTGGTTCTTTGACAAAAGGGGCAATGTCGTGTAGGAGAGATGATCTTTTCAATAAACAATTCTTAGCAATTGACTATCCATAAGAAAAAACAAAAGTAGATTTTTTACCACACATCAATCCTCAGAATCACTTTCATTTATTGTAGATCTAAATGGGAAATGTAAAGCAATTATAATTTTAGAAGATAATATAGTAGAATATCTTCAGGGCATTGACAGGCAAAGATTTTTAATAGGTAATAAAACATTAATTATTTGAACTACATTAAAATTAAATATTGCATTTCTGCAAAAGGTGCCAGTAAGAGTTCAAAAGCAACCCAATCAGAATATTATTTGCAACTCATACAGGTGACAAATGGTTTACCAGCAGAATACACAAAGTCTCCAACAATGAGGCAACTTAGAAAAATGGCAAAAATTTTGAAGAAACATTTTCAAAAGAGGCTCTACAAATATCCAATAAATACTTGAAAAAGTACTCAAGTTCACTAATCCACAACTAAATGATAATTAAATCTACCATGAGAAACCACTACAAACCCACCAGAATACCTTTTAAAAATGGATACATGTATGACTGAATTCCTTCACTGTTCCCTTGAAACTACCACAACATATATTAATTGGCTATACCCAAATACAAAATGAAAAGTTAAAAAGAAAATTTAAAGTGTTGATGAAGTTTTGGAGCAACTGGAAATCTCTCACAATGCTTTTGGGGATGCAACCTGAACAACTACTTTGGGAAAAGGTTTCATGGTATCCACTACATTTTACACTTACTGTATGACTCAGGAATTTCATTTCTAGGTATCTTATCAATAGAAATATATGTATATATGTACTACTAGAAATATTTATAAATGTTCACAAAAATTATTTATAATAGCCTTAAATTGAAAACAATGTCTAACAAGATAGATAGGAAAGAAAAAATAGTATTATATACATATATTGGACTACTATATATCTAACAAAATAAATATGATGAAGATACAATCATGTATGTGACTCTCAGTCATAATATTGAGCAAGAGGAGTAAATAAAAACAAGCACATTCTGCATTAATACACTTATATCAAATTTTTAGGTTTAGGTTGTTCTGTCCCATTAGAAATCAGGACAGAGGCTACATTGTGGCAGAAGGGCTTAGGATAGTGGTTAGGATGGGGCAGGAGGAACCTTTGAGATCCTGCTAGTCTTCCACTTCTTAACCTAGTGTGTAGATTCAACAGTCTATTCACTCAGCCCTAATTCACTGAACTGTATGCTTATGATTTATATAATTTAATGTATGTATATTATATTCCAATGAAAAGTTTCAAAAAAGAGAAACATGATGATAAAATGGTATCATTTTACTTAGTGGAGAAACAGAATTATGTCACAAAGACAGAAGGTTTCCCATAGGTCAACTGTGTGACAACTTTAGCCTCAAAAAGAAAAATGATTTTAGTGCGTTGGAACACATTGGATCAATGAAAATCCAAGACTCCATAATGATTTTTAAAAAAGAAAACATAAAAAAAATTGTCACCCATTATCCTTTGAGGCAGCTATTAAAACAACACCTTACTCTGAAAATTGATAATGAAAGACAAAGATTTAAGTACTCACATTGCCCTTCCAGTAAAAAACTATATTTTAAGATAATAGACAGATAGATAGATAGAAATGGAACTATCAGTCAGTTCAGTTCAGTCGCTCAGTTGTGTCCAACGCTTTGCAACCCCATGAATCGCAGCACGCCAGGGCTCCCTGTCCATCACCAACTCCCGGAGTTCATTCAGATTCTCGTCCATCAAGTCAGTGATGCCATCCAGCCATCTCATCCTCTGTCGTCCCCTTCTCCTCCTGCCCCCAATCCCTCCCAGCATCAGAGTCTTTTCCAATGAGTCAACTCTTTGCATCAGGTGGCCAAAGTATTGGAGTTTCAGCTTCAGCATCAGTCCTTCCAGTGAACACCCAGGACTGATCTCCTTTAGGATGGACTGGTTGGACCTCCTTGCAGTCCAAGGGACTCTCAAGAGTCTTTTCAATACCACAGTTCAAAGCCATCAACTCTTCAGTGCTCAGCTTTTTTCACAGTCCAATTCTCACATCCAAATATGACCACTGGAAAAACTATAGCCTTCACTACATGGACATTTGTTGGCACAGTAATATCTCTGCTTTTTAATATGCTATCTAGGGTGGTCATAACTTTTCTTCCAAGGAGTAAGCATCTTTTAATTTCATGGCTGCAATCACCATCTGTAGTGATTTTGGAGCCCAAAAAAATAAAGTCTGACACTGTTTCCACTGTTTCCCCATCTATTTCCCATGGAGTGAATGGGACTAGATGCCATGATCTTTGTTTTCTGAATGTTGAGCTTTAAGCCAATTTTTTCACTCTCCTTTCACTTTCATCAAGAGGCTTTTTAGTTCCTCTTCACTTTCTGCCATAAGGGTGGTGTCATCTCCATATCTGAGGTTATTGATATTTCTCCTGGCAATCTTGATTCCAGCTTGTGCTTCTTCCAGCCCAGCATTTCTCATGATGTACTCTGCCTAGAAGTTAAATAAGCAGGTTGACAATACACAGCCTTGATATACTTCTTTTCCTATTTGGAAGCAGTCTGTTGTTCCATGTCCAGTTCTAACTGCTGCTTCCTGGCCTGCATACAGATTTCTCAAGAGGCAGGTCAGGTGGTCTGGTATTCCCATCTCTTTCACAAATTTCCACAGTTTATTGTGATCCACACAGTCAAAGGCTTTGGCATAGTCAATAAAGCAGAAATAGATGTTTGTCTGGAACTCTCTTGCTTTTTCCATGATCCAGTGGATGTTGGCAATTTGATCTCTGGTTCCTCTGCCTTTTCTAAAACCAGTTTGAACATCAGGGAGTTCATGGTTCACTTATTGCTGAAGCCTGGCTTGGAGAATTTTGAGCATTACTTTACTAGTATGTGAGATGGGTGCAATTATGCGGTAGTTTGAGCATTCTTTGGCATTGCCTTTCTTTGGGATTGGAATGAAAACTGACCTTTTCCAGTCCTGTGGCAACTGCTGAGCTTTCCAAATTTGCTGCCCTTTCACAGCATCATCTTTCAGGATTTGAAATAGCTCAACTGGAATTCCATCACCTCCACTAGCTTTGTTCGTAGTGATGCTTTCTAAGGCCCACTTGACTTCACATTCCAGGACGTCTGGCTCTAGGTGACTGATCACACCATCGTGATTATCTGGGTCGTGAAGATCTTTTTTGTACAGTTCTTCTGTGTATTCTTGCCACCTCTTCTTAATATCTTCTGCTTCTGTTAGTTCCATACCATTTCTGTCCTTTATCAAGCCCATCTTTGCATGAAATGTTCCCTTGGTATCTCTAATTTTCTTGAAGAGCTCTCTAGTCTTTCCCATTCTGTTGTTTTCCTCTATCTCTTTGCATAGATCATTGAAGAAGGCTTTCTTATCTCTTCCTGCTATTCTTTGGAACTCTGCATTCAAATGCTTATATCTTTCCTTTTCTTCTTTGCTTTTTGCCTCTCTTCTTTTCCCAGCTATTTGTAAGGGCTCCCCAGACAGCCATTTTGCTTTTTTGCATTTCTTTTCCATGGGGATAGTCTTGATCCCTGTCTCCTGTACAACATCATGAACCTCAGTCCATAGTTCATCAGGCACTCTATGTATCAGATCTAGGCCCTTAAATCTATTTCTCACTTCCACTGTATAATCATAAGGGATTTGATTTAGGTCATACCTGAATGGTCTAGCAGTTTTCCCTACTTTCAATTTAAGTCTGAATTTGGTAATAAGGACAGAATGTGGTCCACTGGAGAAGGGAATAGCAAACCACTTCAGTATTCTTGCCTTGAGAACGCCATGAACAATATGAAAAGGCAAAATGATAGGATACTGAAAGAGGAACTCCCCAGGTCAGTAGGTGCCCAATATGCTACTGGAGATCAGTGGAGAAATAACTCCAGAAAGAATGAAGAGATGGGGCCAAAGCAAAAACAATACCCAGCTGTGGATGTGACTGGTGATAGAAGCAAGGTCCGATGCTGTTAAAAGGAATATTGCATAGGAACCTGGAATGTCAGGTCTATGAATCAAGGCAAATTGGAAGTGGTCAAACAAGAGATGGCAAGGGTGAACGTCAACATTCTAGGAATCAGCAAACTAAAATGGACTGGTATGGGTGAATATAACTCAGATGACCATTATATCTACTACTGTGGGCAGGAATCCCTCAGAAGAAATGGAGTAGCCACGATGGTCAACAAAAGAGTCCAAAATGCAGTACTTGGACGCAATCTCAAAAACGACAGAATGATCTCTGTTCGTCTCCAAGGCAAACCATTCAATATCACAGTTATCCAAGTCTATGCCCCAACCAGTAATGCTGAAGAAGCTGAAGTTGAACGGTTCTATGAAGACCTACAAGACCTTTTAGAACTAACACCCAAAAAAAAGATGTCCTTTTCATTATAGGGGACTGGAATGCAAAAGTAGGACGTCAAGAAACACCTGGAGTAACAGGCAAATTTGGCCTTCAAATGCAGAATGAAGCAGGGTAAAACTAGTAGAGTTTTGCCAAGAAAATGCACTGGTCGTAGCAAACACCCTCTTCCAACAACACAAGAGAAGACTCTACACATGGACATCACCAGATGGTCAACACCAGAATCAGATTGATTATATTCTTTGCAGCCAAATGGAACTATACCTTTATTATAACCTATGGTAACTTCCCCTATGTTATAATTTTGTATGTTTACTCTTTTATGTTGCTATAATCAGCATAAATATTAATTTATATATATTAATTTTTAAATTTTGGTTTAAATTCATTTTAAATTAAATATTGGCTTTTGGATTTATTCAAGTTATACCCTTTTCTATTTTCTAATTCATTCCTTCCTATTTCCATTTTTAATTCTCATGTATCCTTTCTTTTGATCCATTTCACTATAATTCTTTACTTGAATATTTTGCTAACTTAAGTTTTTCTTTATTATGTTAAATTATTTATAGTAAATAGCCTCTGAATGCTGCTACAGCTATGCTAAATGTTTTAAAGTATGGTGTTTCATTATTATTTTCTAGTTAGATTTCAGTTATAATTTTGATTTGTTCTTTGATCCAATGAGATGACAGAATCTTCTACACCAACTGGTATAGATAGTTTGCTTCTAATTGTTATAATTAATATCTAGTCATATTACATTATCATCATGGATTAAGCTCTGCATTGCTTCTCCTTTTTTGAATATCCTGAGGTCTTTCTTGAGGCCCAATACTTTGTTGACTTTAGCTTAGTCCATGAACATACAAATGAATATCCACCTATTAGTTCTCCCCGAACAGTTATTTTTACCCTCCTTAATCTCACTGTTTTGCCCACTTGATTATTTATTAGCTGAGAAAAGAACACTGTAAATTTTCTTTTAAAAATATGTTTCTACTTTCTGAAGTTTTTTCTTTATAAATTTTGTAGACACACTATTTAGTAAATTAATATTTATAATAGTTATTTGTGTATATTATCTTCATATTAAAATATGTCTGTATTTGTCCATTTTATCCTCCCTTTAGGCTCAGTGGTGAAGAACCTTCCTGAAAGTGCAGTAGATGTGGGTTCGATCCCTAGGTCTGGAAGATACCCTGGAGAAGGAAATGGCCATCCACTCCAGTATTCTTGCCTGGGAAATCCCATGGGCAAAGGAGCCTGGAGGGCTATACTCCAAGGGATCACAAAAGAGTCAGACAGGACTTAGTGACTACACAACAACAACAATTCATCCTTTTAATATTTTTTTTTTACCAATCATGAATCAATCTAACTTGATATTAAGATTATGATCCATGCTTTTCTCTTAGTTTCATTTGCCTGCCATGTCTTTGCCTAAAGTTTCCCTTTCAAGCTTTTTGAGTTAATTTTGATCATGTTTCTTATACACAATAAATCAGTGGCATTGATACTAGAGATAATTCTGAAAGAAATCATGATTCCTCTCTGAGCTTCAACTGTAGAGAACTAAATAAAGAGCTTGTTTACAGAATTATAGCTAGGATTTAAAGAATTCATGAGAGAAAACTAGAGATGCTTGGGAACAGAGACACAGCAACTGCAGTAAGCCATAAAGGGAGAAAGGGATGGAAAGTGTCACCAGAGCCAAGTGACTGCTGGAGCTACGAGGAAAGGCCCCCAGCAGAAGCCACACAGGGCGACATGCTGCCAGAGGCACAGGACCAAAGCAGGGAGGAAACGGAAGAGATACCCTCTTCTCCCTCCTCCCAACTTGAACCCGACTGAAGTCACCCACTGAGAGTATTCTGCTAGAATTCAGACCACAAATGGACCTGGATGGCCAGTTCTGCATCCATGACCTAAAAGAAAGCTGGAGAGGAAAGAAAATAGATATAGGAAGCAAACAGAAAAGTACCAAATCACTGAGCCCACTCAGGATCCATTTTTGGCTTTTATTAAGAAAATTGCATCCCCCGTGCAGGGAAAACTACAGTTCCATGATGACTTAAACTGTGACAGGGTATCAGAAATTCAGCCATATTCCCAGTTGAAATTTAAATTTTAATATTACACACCATCAGTAATCTTCATATAAGATAGCAAAGAGTATGATAAGAGGAAAGAAATGCTCAATTAACATAAAATAAGCTAATTAGATGCTACCGTTCTTGCCTTTGACCATGAAGCCAATTTGGTCGTTAGAATTTTTTTCTATTATCCATTTCATGTTCAAAATACACTTTGCTAAACTTCTGAAGGACAGGAATATCTGTCTCGTGAGATGACCCAAATCTTCATCTCATAGTCTTTCACAGTCTTTGGCAAGTCTGTCTTTATTTGGTGCCCAGGTTGTTTCACTGACTATTTTTATGGTACATGTAAGTGATAAAAGGCTCTATAGTGAATCCCTTGGACTCCAGACTAGTCCTTCTAGCGTAATTTTCTCTTGTTACAGAATTAATCATAGAGTAAACTTCATTGTTGCCAGTTAGGTCACTGGCATTAGAAGTGAAAGATCATAAGAGTATAGTTTTAAAACCCAATTTAATAGATACATAGGCAGAAGTCTTCACTTGGAAAAAGAAACCCCCAAAGTCACCTAGTATGTACAAGGTTTCAGGAAGAGAAACAAAATTTTATAACTAGAATATTAGGTAAAATAATGAGAAAGATTTCTCTCAATTGTAACTCTGAGTTCCAGGACCTTCATGTTCTGGCTTCGGGTCATATGGAAACATGAATTGGCTGATGGTATAATCCATTAGGCAGTACTACAATTTCAAACAATATTGTCTCCCAGCTGGCACTGTAGCTGAACCTCCAGAAAGCCATTCCATCATTCGATCAGGCCAGCAGCATACTGGTGATTGGACATGTGGGGAAACTTGAATTTTATGGCTATGAATCTGTCGTAAGAGTTCCTTTGCTGTAAAATGAGTTTCCTGATCAAAGGCATAATGTCCATAATGTTGGACATTATGGCAATGAATAAGGTATTCTATAAGGCTATGTATGGTGATACTGGTAGAAGCATTGAGGGCAGGGAAAGATTAACCCATTTCCAGAATGTGTATCTATTTCTATGTGGAAAAGTCATTGCTTATTCCATAATGTAAAGAGTTTAATGTAGCACCCTGCCACCAGACTGGTGGTCCCTAAGGAATGGTAGCATATTAGGAATTCAGCATTACCTCTGGTAGTGGTTGGTTAGACACTGGCGATAGCTGCCAGATCAGACTTACTAAAGGGTAGTCCATTTTGTTCAGTTCATGCATATTCACCATCTGTGCTACCAGGATCACCACATGGACCCAGTAAGTAAGCACCAGAGTCACTGGTAAAAGTTTACAGATAGCCATCCATGGAGAGGTCACACATCTGATTCACCTGATTACTGAACACCTTCTCTTCAGACAATTATTCTGATAGATACAAATGTGGATCGAGGGAGATTCAACAAATAAGTATACACTGTAGGAAACTGAATGGACTTGTGATTCCCATACCTGTTCAGGCCATTTCATATAAATAATTTCCATTTTATAACTTATAATGCTAATGTACTTGCACTTTAGGATTTGATAACTCAGAGAGCAATAACACCCAGTTGGTATAAACACTTCAAATCACATAGTTACCCAGTATCCCATTCTCAAGCATTTTATTTATTCCTGGGCCCATTAGCAAGTCAGGAACAGCTTTTCATATAGAGAATATTTGAAAAGCAGGTGTGGCTTTGCTTCAAAATCTTAGCCAAATGAACTGCAATTCTTCTCTAGGAGCTGGCTGGAAACTTCAGACAGCATCACTCTCAGTCGCAGAGACTCTCTGCACCATCTAATGAGTCATAATGCCTACATGGCAGGGGAGCTTACAGGACCAACTGGACCTGCTGCAAAGTGCTCTTTCTGCATGTTGGGCAGTGCAAAATGCCATTGCTTGGTGTTCTTTGTAAAAGAGATATTCTTCCATACTTCACTTTGTAACAGCCACTATATCAGTCAGTATCCTTGCAAGAAACCAATTTCTGCTTCAGTGGTCCATCTTATAGACTTAAGTGAAGGGTCTATTTTCCTCAATGTGTGCAGAATTTAGGGACTCAGCAAAGGATGCTACAGTACTCAGAGACTAGAAATAGTGAAAAACTTTTAACTTAGACCTGAAGAGACAAAGGGTATAGATAGCATTATGTAAGCTCAGGAAGAGCTGGTCATGTTAAGAAGAGTTATTTGGTAGAAAATATAGTCATGCAGAATCAGCAGGGAAATAGAGAAGAAATGCCATGGTTTTTCTCTCTCCATGCTCTCTGATCTCTTGCTAGTACCTTGAATTAACCCAATTTGACTAAAAGCCAGCTGGCAGGAGAACCAAGTGATAGAGTTTGAAGTTTGCCTCCCAGAGTACACAAAGGAGCAGCAAAAGTTGCAGAAGGGATCTGGTGGAAGAAACAGGAAAACCAACACTTTTTTTCTTGTGCAATATGAGTATTTTTTTCTTTCATTTCTATTTCATTTACACATACTAGTAAAGATATGTTTAGTTTGAGTTTTGTCATCTTATGTAATCATTTCTCCTTTGAGTGGTTCTACTTTTTTACATGTTTCTGTAATATATCCCTGTATGTATACATTTGAGTTTATTTCCCATCATATTATCAGACTATGAATCAATGTGCATGTCTTTGTTATGAAGGTTGCTAGCAAAAAAAATTAAAACTGACTTTTAAATATGCAAATATCTATTAAGTAGACATGAACCAAATAAATGTTTGGTCAGAGGCTGAGCATCAGATTCAGTGTTCACCTGAAGCTAAACATTACTATCATAAAATGAATCCAAAATCTTATTAAATTCAGTTGTAACTAATTTTGTTATCGAAATTCTGCTAATGACTACATTTTCCATTATTGTACTTATGATGATATTGCCACCAAATTATTATATTTTCTCCCTTTATGATATTAAAGAACTAGGGTACAGGTATGAACATTCTGGATCCTCAAATGTGGTTGATGGTACTGATACAGTTTTATTGGTGCAATCCTGTTAGGGAACTGTTGACTGAAACCACCCACCTTGGCCAGGCACAATAATAATCACTTGCATGAGTTGTCTCACAACAGAATGACCTGATAAGAAACACGGTGCCACCTTAGCAAACTAACTGGCAGAATTTGAGAGGGGCTACAAGCAGGGAGGAGATGCCAGCCCATCATATGTCCTGCCAACCTCCAAGAACATCTCACACTAGAATCCATCTTGGCTGAGAGATGCATGAGTCCCCAGGAAGGAACCTGAGTCAGACCAAATATGGACACAGGCAAGGAGACTGGCCAGAAACAACCTAGAAAACAAACCACCGCCATCAGCCCGGAAACTATGAGCCACGTGGCAGAGAAGTCCTCCTAGGTCCCCTTACCCTGCTACTGTCTGCCTGTGTGCCATTTTGCAATAAAGTCTTATGCTTTGTCAGTGTGTGTATCTCCTTAGACATTCATTTCCAAGTGTTAGACAAGAGCCCACTTTGGGGCCCTGGAAGGAGTTCCCCTTCTGGTAACAATCCCAACCAAAGCTTTGCACAATGACAATATTTTCAGAAGCAGAACTAGGATTGTTACCCCGACTTAAAACTTCCTATTTCTATATTTGCCTGTACTAGTTGCTCCATGAAATCACTTCAGAATAATTGTCTATAAGTCTTAGTTTTTAAAATGTGGCAATGGAAGAATGAAATTGATTTTCAAAATAAAACAATTGTCCCTGAGTTTTCAGCCACATTGAAACTTTCACCATACACACCCAGGTTAGGATAGCAAGATGGTCTTCACAGCAGGGATTTTATAAGAAATATGTACATTCTATTGGCATATTGCATTGGATATTTCCTCAGAAAATTCCAGCAAATAATTAACTTCTCTGCAAACAGGCATTGGATGTCAACAAGTCCTTCTATGCAAAGTATTGCTATTAAGGTATGGTCCAGGAGACATTGTAATGTGTAATTGTTGCTGATTCATATTACACAGATTCGTGATAAACCAGTTCTGAGATTGTATTCATATCACATAGTACGTCTGACGATTTTAAGATTCCACCCAGACAAATAAACCTTTGAAAGTAAATTTATAGTAAATCTGAAGGATTATCAGATCATTGCTCCCGGGCAAGCTCAAGGATGACAGAAATGAAGGTAGAATAGATTTGTCTAATTTGGTCTCCCAAAACCTGAGGGTAAATCTGAAGGCAAATGGAGATTTGAGCCAACACAGAGTGTAAAGCCAAAAGTTCATGCATTTTCTTTTTTTAAAAGGAAGATAACTGTAAATCGGTACATTTTTTACCTTTCCTGCAAAGCTGGTACAATTCAACTCAGTAACTTTCTTTTTCTTTCTTTCTTTTAATTTATATTTGGCTGCCCTGGGTCTTTGTTGCTTTGTGCAGGCTTTCTCTAGTTGCAGTGAGCAACGCAGGAGCGTAGAGGGGTACTCTTCATTGTGGAGCACAGGCTTCTGGTTGTGGTGGCTTCTCTTGTTGTGGAGCATAAGCTCTAGGCATGGGCTTCAGGAGTTGCAGCACATGGGCTCAGCTGCTCCCAGGCTTGTGGAATCCTCCTGGACCAAGGATGTCCCTCACATTGGCAGGCAGATGCCTAACCACTGCACCACCAAGGGAAGTCCATGTTGGTGCATTCTCTATGTGTATGAGCATGTGTGTGTGATGAGAAGGCAACGGCACCCCACTCCAGTACTCTTGCCTGGAAAATCCCATGGATGGAGGAGCCTGGTAGGCTGCAGTCCATGGGGTCGCTGAGAGTTGGACACGACTGAGCAACTTCACTTTCACTTCTCACTTTCATACACTGGAGAAGGAAATAGCAACCCACTCCAGTGTTCTTGCCTGGAGAATCCCAGGGACGGAGGAGCCTGGTGGGCTGCTGTCTATGGGGTCGCACAGAGTCGGACACGACTGAAGTGACTTAGCCGTAGCATGTGTGTATGGGTTTGTGACTGTGCACACATGTGAGTGTCTACATGTGCTTATATGAGAAAGGAATTCTCCAGGGCCTGGAAAAGTAGTGGCTGAGATAGCCTATTCAGGAACACATGAACACGGATGTTTTCTTTATGCATGGAAGATACTGGTTCATGGGCTAAACCAAATTCACAGAGAAAGATTCTGAGTTTCCAATACACATCAAATAATTAAGTGAGGTATCGCTGAAAGTTCACTGACTATTGTAGTGGAAGGAAAATCTCAAAATAATGGCATTATGGATGATTTGATGGCTGTGTTAATATCCTCCACCTGGTAAGAGGAAGGGTGCTTTTCCCGATTTTTGTGAATTTGGGTCTTTGTTCTAAATTAGGAGTTGTCATATTTCTGGAACTGAAGAGAAAACTACAGCCAACCAGAATCTAAACTTTCAATCCAGCCAAGAGTTTACTTAATTCACTCACTTAAAATGCTAATTCTTTATAATACCTATTCATAATCTCTTTAAGCCCATATTTTCCCCATTATGTACAACTCCCACCCATCAGCTGTTGATTTACAGTGAAAGCTATTTTTTAAGATAGTAGAATTAATTTTTGAACTTGTATTCCCTAATTCTATAGATTCATAAAATCCATATTCACCTCTGTTTCATTGCTTATTTATCTATAAACAGTGGTCAGAAATAAGATAGAGTGTGTTTCACATATACCTTATTCACTGCCTCTCTTATTTCCTCTTGTTCACTAGACAAAGGAGCATCAGGGAGCAACAGGACTGGGGGAAGAGGGCAGATCACTGAACAAATTTATGTATGGTGCACCTCTTGAAAAGGTAGTCTAGTGTCCTACAGGAAGACTATCCTACACTTCCATCTGTAAATCATAACCAATTCTTCCAGTTACCAGAGGGAAACTTTCTTTTATTTATGTTATACATTGTTTAACTTGGAAAAGTAAAATAAGACCTTTGGAATAACACCTAAGATAACAGTCTCATAGTAATCAGTGTAATCATATAAAATAGTCTGTTTTGGAGTTTAAGATTACTTAAAAAAATTGAGCTACAACTGTGGAATGTTTGATGTAAGGAGTAGAAACCAGGTTATACATACCAAGAGCAGATAAACAACTAGAGATGTTTAGCTTGAAAGAAAGAGTCTATGATGATATCAGAGCTGTCTTCAAGTATTTGAAGTCTTGACAGTAGATGAACTTGGAGACAAATTTTATATTGCAATAACGAGTAGATAAAGGAACTAGGAGTTTTAGAGTAGTAAATTTGAACTACTATAAGGAATTAATGGTAACAATCAGATATTGATTGCTTAAAGGGGTTAGTAATACAAATAGAAAAGTCATAATAGAGATCTGTTGTTAAAAGATGCTGTAGAAGAAGTTTGGGCACTGAAATTTGGGTGTTTGGGGAGTTAGATTAATTCAGTTTATTGACACTTTCAATTCTGATGTTCTGCAATTGTATGAAATTATAGCACTGACTCTACTGCTGCTGCTGCTGCTGCTAAGTTGCTTCAGTCGTGTCTGACTCTGTGTGACCCCATAGCCGGCAGCCCACCAGGCTCTCCCGTCCCTGGGATTCTCCAGGCAAGAACTATGGAGTAGGTTGCCATTTCCTTCTCCAGCACTGACTCTAGCAACTTGGAATTAAAATATCTACCAAATCTGGGCCTTAGTTATTATGCTAAAAATGATGATTATTATACTATCTATCTCACAAGATTATTATCTGAGTTAAGTCAGATAGAGCGTATTCAGTTTAGCAGCACTTAGATGACCTAATGTGTGCAATACAGTCTTACAGGCATAGACTCAAAGATGAGCAAGATGCAACTACAGCCTAAAATTCTGCTAGGGTTTATGGCACATAAAAGACAGCTATAATTCAACAGCTATAATTCAGCTAAATGCTATAATAGAGGTGAATCAAAAAGCATTTTATGAAAATATAAAGTTGGGAAAATAGGGTGGGTTTGGGAAATGAACTGGGGGAAAATGCAGGGGGAAAAAAAGGTGCCATAAATCCCTTAAGATAAACAGAATTTAGGCAGTATGCAAATAACATACCAAAAATATTCAGCATGAGAAAATGCATAGTGGTGAAAACAGTCTGCTCAAGGTCTCCCTCTCTCCCAAAATAATAAAATGTAAACCCTATCTGGTGAATAGCAAATAGTAAAGGCTGATTTGATTATGTATTTGAAAACATTTAGTATGGTGCACAGCAGATAGCAGGTACATAATACATGCTCTTTTAAAACCAGAGTGTTTGATTTCTGGTTCTAGCCATAACAAAATAATGGATTTCAGACTATTCTTCTGCAGTAAACAACTATGACACTAGAAAAAATATATGATGCAATGGTTTTCAAGCACTGTACAGCAAACAATACAGAGGTGCAATTCGTAAAGTGAACTCCATATTCAAGGCTGAGTTTCTATACATATAGTTACTTTTAAAACTGCAATAAAGGAAGGAGAAGCCCAAATAGATAAAAGTAATTTTTCTAGATAGGGAAAGAGATTATAGCATGAAGCTGAGATGACCGGAATTTATGAATATGAGCAAGGTCCCAGAGAGAAAGGAGCTGCAGCAAGGAGGAAATCCAAAACCATACATATGAATCTTCTTGAGTTTTTGACTGAATACTAAATTGTATGGACACTGAGTAAGATTTCACAAGGCCAGAGAGAAAATATTTACTGAGCACCAATTAACTGAGAGGCTATACAATGTTGGGCAATATTCAAGTTTCAACTAGTCAAAGTGAAAAGACCTCACTAAACATCCTCAGGTGTTTAAGAATTCAGAAGAGTAATGCATAATTAGGGACAATCTAGCCCTATCAAAAGAAACCATCTAAGTTTTAGAAAGCTTGAAATCAAGTATAACTGAATCAAGTTTACCTGATCGTAAACTAACTACCTGCTCAGAAAAAAATTCAACACAATTTCATAGAAAACAAAAATCAAGACATTCAATAACATAGCCTGAAAAATATCAAGCAGCAAATTTTAAAAGTTATTAAACAACAACAAAAAAGGAAACTGTGACAAAGAAATAAGCTATAGAAGCAGACCTGTAGATAAACAGAACATTATCAATAGAAGACAAGCTCATATTAAATGCTAAAATATGGCAAAGATTTAAAGTAAAAAAAAAATGAAAGAGAAAGAAGATATAAGGAATATCAGGAGAGAAATGAAAATTTTATATTGTAAATATATCCAACTGGGAAGACACATAAAAGTGAATGATAATAAAGAATACTACTAACTTCTTATCAGAATAAATTTATGCCAGATAACAACTGAAAAAATATTTTAAGCACTGAAAAGAAGTATCATTTCAGAATCACACACCCAGCAAAAACAACCTTCAAAAGAAAAGGCAAAATTAAAGATTTGGGGGTTAAAATAAAAGGTAAGAAAATTTGTTACCAATGGAACAGCACTAGAAGAAATATTTTTAACAAGATCTTTGTATAAGAAGAGTAATGATACAAAATGTAAACTCAAATATACTAAAGATATAAAGAGTATCAGAAATGAGAGATATGTAGATAAATTTAAAAAGATATAGTTTCATAATTTATTTAAAAACATGACTGTTCAATTAAAAACAATATAATGTATTGTGTGGTATATATGCAAAGCACATCATGAGAAACACTGGGCTGGAAGAAGCAAAAGCTGGAATCAAGTTTGCCAGGAGAAATATCAATAACCTCAGATATGCAGATGACACCACCCTTATGGCAGAAAGTGAAGAACAACTAAAGAGCCTCTTGATGAAAGGGAAAGAGGAGAGTGAAAAAGTTGGCTTAAAACTCAACATTCAGAAAATGAAGATCATGGCATCTGGTCCCATCACTTCATGGGAAATAGATGGAGAAACACTGGAAACAGTGGCAGTCTTTATTTTGGGGGCTCCAAAATCACTGCAGATGGTGACTGCAGCCATGAAATCAAAAGACGCTTACTCCTTGGAAGGAAAGTTATGACCAACCTAGATAGCATATTAAAAAGCAGAGATATTATTTTGCCAACAAAGGTCCATCTAGTCAAGGCATCTAGTCAGTTTTTCCAGTGGTCATGTATGGATGTGAGAGTTGGACTGTGAAGAAAGCTGAGCTGAAGAATTGATGCTTTTGAACTGTGGTATTGGAGAAGACTCGAGAGTCCCTTGGACTTCGAAGAGATCCAGCCAGTCCATCCTAAAGGAGACCAGTCCTGGGTGTTCATTGGAAGGACTAATGCTGAGACTGAAACTCCAGTACTTTGGCCACCTGATGTGAAGAGTTGACTCATTGGAAAAGACCCTGATTCTGGGAGGGATTGGGGGCAGGAGGAGAAGGAGACGACAGAGGATGAGATGGCTGGATGGCATCACTGACTCAATGCACATGAGTTTGGGTGAACTCCAGGAGTTGGTGATGGACAGGAAGGCCAGGTGTGCTGCGATTCATGGGGTGGCAAAGAGTCGGACACGACTGAGTGACTGAATTGAACTGAACTGAGATAACAAATGTAGAAATTAATTGCATGATAGATGTATCAGAGAACAGGAATAAATGGATACAATCACACTGGCACAAAGACTGGCATGTGTGTGGACATGTACCTTGCCTCCTTAAGCATGTCAATACCCCCAAGTTTATATCACTATCCATGGTGACAGTCCCAGTGCAGGAGATGTGAGAGACACAGGTTCAATCCCTGGGTCAGGAAGATCCACTGGAAAAGGAAGTGGCAACTCACTCTAGTATTCTTGCCCGGGAAATCCCATGGACAGAGGAGCCTGGCAGGCAACAGTCTATGAGGCTGCAGAGTCGGACATGACTGAGCACTATCACAAGTTTAGGCCACAAAGTTCTTTAATGAAGGAACATTTTCTTGATGAAACATTAAATGATGGTTTATTCTTGAAGATGTTTGCTATTTACCATTTTTTAAAAGGGTAGTTGTAGAAAGATACCTCAGTTTATTGGTTTTAATTATATATTTTAATTCAGAACAGAACTGATGTAATTGAAATAAAATCCACAGAAAAGATTATTTGCATGTTAGTACTGACTTAACCTATCTACATATGAATATTCATATTCTATTGCAAGTAAACCTGAATAAGATAAAGAAAACTACAAAATTTCTGAGTTTTTTTTTTACTTTGAAGCAAAGATTTAAACACATTTGTCCTTCAGATTTTTAGTTCTTAATTCAAATATCATTCATTATATTTGTTAGTAATTCCTTTTCAGATAGTTTTGTTTTACTTGTAAACAATTTTAAATAATCATGGCCAGTTAATTTTTTTACTATGAGGCTGGGTTTCTACACAGGGTATCTGAGACTCAGTGTCAATTTTTCAAATTTTTGATATTAATTATAGTTATTTGATATATCAGTAATATCATTAAAATTTTAAACAAAAGCTTATGTAATTTCAAAATAATTCAAGAAATGAGGTTTATATTTTGTTACACAAATATTAGAACATGGTTTGCTGAAGTTTATTTAAGATGAAGTTACTGATGGTTTTGTTATTCTATGTAAACATCTTTTTATACCCCCACAGAGTGAGAACAAGCTTAGGAAGTAAAATAAATAAGTTTTTTCTTTTTCCTTTGTTTCTCTTTCCACAACTAAAAACACATGGAGATTTTAGAAACAGCAATATGAATTCCTAAACTTGTGCATCACCATAATAAATTAACTGAATATTAGGGTTTGGATCAGGAGTTAGAGTGGGTTTAATAGTCCTATTGATTATTTCTCTCCTTCTGTTATACATAACAAACCAACTCCGTCCTCTTGCTATGTTTGAAGTATTAAACTGTTTTTATATATAACTGAGCCAACTCCAAATGAAGAAATTCTATCATTGAGGTCTATATAACACTTTATGATCACAGCAATAAAAGACAGTAGTAGAAGCATTTGAATTTTTTTTTCAGTTCTATATGATAGAATGGAATAATACACTGCATGTACCATATTGTACCAAGTTGAGTAGGAAGCAAAAGAGCAGAATAGAGAAATGATATTTATTGCTTACATTAAGGACTAGGCTTGTGATGGATTTTTCTGTACATGTTATTTACTCACACAAGAACCTTATAAGCTGAAAATCACTCTCATGTTACAGACAAGAAAATTGAGACTCAGACAAGTAAAGTAACTCATCCAAGGTCATATTAAGTGGAATTTCTGTCTATATTTGTCTAATATCAATGCCCATTATCTGGCTCTCTGGAAGGGCAACAAACTGGAGAGGACAAAGAATAAATATAGCAGTGAAGTAAGGAATCTCTAAATTCTGTAATTCAGTCAGGATTATATATCTTATATATTATATGTATCTTTCTGGAACTACTACACATGAAAATTTAGCCCTCTCCCAGTATCTCTTACCATGTCTTTGTAATATAATATTTCTTTGTAATAAGCTACAGAGAAACATAGAAGGTCAAGGTTGGTTCAAGGTCAAGCTAATCTGTTGGTTAAATGCTCCTAAATGGATATAAATGTTAAATGTCTAGGTCTTGTGCAGACCCTGATCTAGAGTGGGCCAGTGAGGCCCTTGCCACAGGTGTGGCGCCAAAAAAGCTAAGCACTCAAAGTAAACAGTATTTTAATATAATATTTTATTAAATCAAAGTTCATTTTTTAAAAATCTATGATAAGCAACATAGCAATTTTTTTTTAAGACACAATCAATATTACTGATTTTTCCTTTTGCTTCAGGCTTCCACATGGCTTGGCAAGGTACTGTTACCAGCCTGTCAGATAACTAAAAGTACCTGCTAGAGATAATAGGTAAAAAGGCTGAGTCAAAGATTAGGCACATTATAAACTCAGATAATTACCATGTTTAATAACTAACTATGCCCTTTTAGGTTTTAACAGATTTGAAATTAGAATGTCTCTCAGAGGATCCTATATTGCAATCACTGATGGTAAGGCAGCAGTCTTTCAATGGTTGTCACTGTTTCAGTTCAGTTGCTCAGTCGTGTCCGACTCTTTGCAACTCCATGGACTGCAGCATGCCAGGCTTCCCTGTCCATCACCCAACTCCCGGAGCCTACTCAAACTCATGTCCATTGAGTTGGTGATGTCATCCAACCATCTCATCCTCTGTTGTCCCCTTCTCCTCCTGCCTTCAATCTTTCCCAGCATCAGAGAAATAAAAATAATGCAAGGCACAAAATTCTACAGGTTACATAAAGAAAGTTAAAAAAAAAAAAAAAGCTGGAAGAGTGCTAAATAATCTCTTATAACAATACATAAGTTTATACTGTCTAAAAGTGAAATCTGAAGTTAAAAGAGGAACCACCAGGACTTCTACTACCATTAATAACAGACTTCATTGATACCAACTAAAGAAAATTTTCCTCAAGACAAAACGTGTAAACATGAAGGATTACAAAAGTAAGATCCATGAGAAAGTGAGCTTGACATTAAGAACTTCCTTTCAGTTTCAGATTTCTGCTAATTCTACAGCATCATTAAATAGACTGTGAAACTGATGAGTATCTTGACAGCCAAATATATATATATATTTGTGTTTGTGAGCATGGGGTAAAGAGTAAAGGGCCCTCAAAGCTTTGATTTGGAGCCAGAATCACATTCTAGAAACACCAGCCTACACAGGTACACAAGATCAGTTTCTAGATCGTGTACTTCTATAGTTGCATTAAAATAACACTGAAATGCTAGTGCCCTTAACTTCCTGTAGAGTAAATTTAATTACTCTAAGGAAAGTTAATATTTTTCTCAACTTCAAATTATTTTCAAGGCCTAGTACTCAAAACAAATAGAAATAAATAGGCACATGTGAAGATACGAAAGAAAAGAAATCACTAGGAGGAAAAAAGACATACAATTTTTAAAAATTAAGAGAAAAAGTTTCTCCTTGAAAAATCAATAAACCCTTTCTAATTCTTGAATAATAATGTATTTAAGTTATTTCAGAAAGAGAAAAAAAAGACAGGGAGACAAAGAGAAAGAACACAGTTTACCAATAAATGAGAGAGAACATTATACAGATTCTATAGAAAGCAAAAAATTTACCAAAGATATTCTAGTGGTCCCAGTTAGTGCAATAAAAAAGAATTTACATTTAAAGAATGTAAATAAAAGAATAAAATAAAAAGAATTTATACAATAAAAAGAATTTACATTTATAAAGACTACAAAGAAAATGTAAATATTTTAAGAGGATCTGACTATGTGCAAAGAAGATCCAAAATTAACTAAAATCAGAAGTAAAAATGAGTTTAAAATGGTAGCTGAAATTATGACAAATGCACAAAAAGTAAAAATTGCTTACCTATACATAGGCAATTGGAAAAGGAAATTTTTAAAATGTCATTTAAAGAACAACAAAATTATATAATTATACACAACATCAACAAAAGATGTGTAAGACCTCTACACTGAAAACTATGAAAGAGTACTGAAAAAATTAATCAGATCCACAAACAAAATAGACCATACTGAAGGATTCGGTTCAGTTCAGTCGCTCATTCATGTCCGACTCTTTGCGACCCCATGAATAGCAGAACGCCAGGCCTCCCTGTCCATCACCAGCTCCCAGAGTTCATTCAGACTCACGTCCATCGAGTCCGTGATGCCATCCAGCCATCTCATCCTCGGTCGTCCCCTTCTCCTCCTGCCCCCAATCCCTCCCAGCATCAGAGTCTTTTCCAATGAGTCAACTCTTCTCATGAGGTGGCCAAAGTACTGGAGTTTCAGCTTTAGCATCATTCCTTCCAAAGAAATCCCAGGGTTGATCTCCTTCAGAATGGACTGGTTGGATCTTGCAGTCCAAGGGACTCTCAAGAGTCTTCTCCAACACCACAGTTCAAATGCATCAATTCTTCGGCACTCAGCCTTCTTCACAGTCCAACTCTCACATCCATCTTCCCAACCCAGGGATCGAACCCAGTTCCCGCAGTGCAGGCAGATTCTGTACCAGTTGAGCCACCAGGGAAGCCCAAGAATACTAGAGTACGTAGTCTATACCTTCTTCAGGGGATCTTCCCAACTGAGAAATCAAACAGGGGTCTCCTGCATTGCAGGTGGATCCCTTAACAGCTGAGCTACCAGGAAAGCCTTCATTTCATTCTGACAAATAGTCAAATGATACAGATAAGGGCTTTCAAGGTGGCACTAGTGGTAAAGAACCTGACTGCCATTGCAGAAGACTTAAGAGACGCAGGTTCAATCCCTCAGTCGGGAAGATACCCTGGAGGAGGGCATGGCAATCCATTCCAGTATTCTTGCCTGGTGAATCAAATGGACAGAGGAGCCTGGCAGACTACATAGTCTGTTAGGTTGCACAGAGTCAGACATGACTGAAGCAACTTATCACGCACAGATATGCCGTCCTTGACTCCAGTAAACAGCAAAGAGTAAGAGACAAAATTGACAAAACAGCAAAGAGACACTGGAAGAAAGATGATTTGTTCTCAAAGACAAACATGTAAGGTCAAGGTATGAATTTTAGATAGACAGGGGAACAGTTTCTCTTGTGAAAAGATTAAAAAAAACTTGGTGATATGTAATGCACTTGCAATGTCAGAAAAAATAAAGTATTATGTTTCAACTTCAAAGTATCCGGTATGGTATGATAGTTAACTCAAGGGATGTTAGTTTCAGGGAGAACAAAGCGACCAAGAGCCAGACTTGTCTGCACTGCTTCCAGATGCCTCCTCTGAGTCTTAATCAAACTAAGGACCCGTTACACTTGGGAAATCACCACTGGAACTTTAATCAACTTTGTTGTTGCCTTTCATCTACTTTGCTGTCTCGGAACTGGATTGATTTATTGATTTTGATTTTGATTTTGAATTGTAAGAATTTCAAGAAAGATCTTTTAGTGCCAGACCAAGATATCCAATTTAAAAGGTGCTTGAAATATCTTGTGAAGATGCTGTCTTTCTACTAAGTTACTGAAAAGCATTTAATTGGCCCCTAAAATAATAGGTTTGATTTAGAGGCCTGATGCCAGGTTACAAAAGTGCAGGACGGCTTAGATCTGTCCCTTTCAAGCTTAATGAACAGTCTTTGTTCAGCTTCCAAACACACCTTATGGTTCATACTTGATAGAGAACAATATTTTCATTCAGAAAGGAAAGTTCAATATGTTTACTCACAACTCCTAATTGAACAGCCAATTTAAAGCCAAAATTTAGTCTATTTTTCTCTATTAATTTATATATTTAGGAGAGTTTTAGGTTCACTGGGTGCTGAAGCAGTTGCATAAAATGTGCTTCCAGAACATGTGTGATTGATTTGGTTTCACTGCTGATACTCACAAAATCTTGATTTCCTCTGACTTCCCACTCAGCAAGCTAGTAGAGAAAAGTAATAGTGAAAATGACGTAGTACTTTTCTTTGAGGAACACAAAGTTTTTTTCCAAATATATCTTCATTAATCCTTACAACATTCCTATGATGTTAACCAGTAGAGAGATTATTTCTGTTTTATAATAGGGACCAAAATCTTATATATATATCAGTTCAGTTCTGTCACTCAATCATGTCCGACTCTTTGCAACCCCATGGACTAAAGCAGGCCAGGCTGGAGGCTACTCAAACTCATGTCCATCGAGTTGGTAATATCTTCCAACCATTTCATACTCTGTCATCCCCTGCTCTTCCAACCTTCAATTTTCCCAGCATCAGGTCTGGGAAAATGGGTCTGTTCTTCCATTCTTTTCAATGGTCTGTTCTTCACATCAGGCAGCCAAAGTATTGGGGTTTCAGCTTCAGCATCAGCCTTTCCAATGAATATTCAGGATTGATTTCCTTTAGGATGGACTGGTTGGATCTCCTTGCAGTCCAAGGGACTCTCAAGAGTCTTCTCCAACACCACAGTTCAGAAGCATCAATTCTTCAGCACTCAGCTTTCTTTATAGTCCAACTCTCATATCCATACATGACCACTGGAAAAACCATAACTTTGACTAGATGGACCTTTGTTGGCAAAGTAAAGTCTCTGCTTTTCAATATGCTGTCTAGGTTGATCATAGCTTTTCTTCCGAGGAGCAAGTATCTTTTAATTTAATGGCTGCAATCACCATCTGCAGTGATTTTGGAGCCCAAAAATATAAGTCTGTCAGTTTCCATTGTTTTCCAATCTATCTGCCATGAAGTGATGGGACCAGATATCATGGTCTTAGTTTTCTGAACGTTGAGTTTTAAGCCAACTTTTTCACTCTCCTCTTTCCCTTTCACCAAGAGGCTCTTTAGTTCTTCTTCGCATTCTGCCATAAGAGTAGTGTCATCTGTGTAGATGAGGTTATTGATATTTTTCCTGGCAATCTTGATTCCAGCTTGTGCTTCATCCAGCCCAGCAATTCACATGACGTACTCTGCATAAACTTAAAGAAGCAGGGTGACAATATACAGCCTTGATATATACTCCTTTCCTGATTTGAAAAATGTCTGCTGTTCCATGTCTCGTTCTAACCGTTGCTTCGTGACTGGCCTACAAATTTTTAGGAGGCAGGTCAGGTGGTCTGGTATTCCCATATCTTTAAAATTTTCCACAGTCTGTTGTGGAAATGAAAGGCTTTTGGCATAGTCAATAAAGCAGAAGTAGAAGTTTATCTAGAATTTTCTTGCTTTCAATGATCCAACGGATGTTGGCAATATGATCTCTGGTTCCTCTGCCTTTTCTAAATCCCACTTGAACATGTAGAATTTTGTGGTTCATGTACTGTTGAAGCCTGGCTTGAGAATTTTGAGCTTTACTTTGCTAGCAGGTGAGATGAGTGCAGTTGTGTAGTAGTTTGAACATTCTTTGGCATTGCTTTTCTTTGGGATTGGAATGAACATTGACCTTTTCCAGTCCTGTGGCCACTGCTGAGTTTTCCAAATTTGCTGGCATACTGAGTTGCAGCACTTTCACAGAATCATCTTTTAGGATTTGAAATAGCTCAACAGGAATTTCATCACCTCCATTGGCTTTGTTCATAGTGATGCTTCCTAAGGCCCACTTTACTTAGCATTCCAGGATAACTGTCACTAGGTGAGTGATCACACCATCGTGGTTATCTTGGTCATGAAGATTTTTTTCAACATAGTTCTTCTGTGTATTGTTGCCACCTCTTCTTAATACCTTCTGCTTCTATTAGGTTTGTACCATTTCTGTCCTTTATCAAGCCCATCTTTGCATGAAATTTTCCCTTCAGTTCAGTTCAGTTCAGTTCAGTCGCTCAGTCTTGTCTGACTCTTTGTGACCCCATGAATTGCAGCATGCCAGGCCTCCCTGTCCATCACCATCTCCCGGAGTTCATTCAGACTCACATCCATCGAGTCCATGATGCTATCCAGCCATCTCATCCTGGATCGTCCCCTTCTGCTCCTGCCCCCAATCCCTACCAGCATCAGAGTCTTTTCCAGTGAGTCAACTCTTCGCATGAGGTGGCCAAAGTACTGGAGTTTCAGCTTCAGCATCATTCCTTCCAAAGAACACCCAGGACTGATCTCCTTTAGAATGGGCTGGTTGGATCTCCTTGCAGTCTAAGGGACTCTCAAGAGTCTTCTCCAGCATCACAGTTCAAAAGCATCAATTTTTCGGCACTCAGCTTTCTTCACAGTCCAACTCTCACATCCATACATGACCACTGGAAAGACCATAGCCTTGACTAGATGGACCTTTGTTGGCAAAGTAATGTCTCTGCTTTTCAATATGCCATCTAGGTTGGTCATAACTTTTCTTTCAAGGAGTAAGCGTCTTTTAATTTCATGGCTGCAGTCACCTGACCTGCCTCTTGAGAAACCTATATGCAGGTCAGGAAGCAACAGTTAGAACTGGACATGGAACAACAGACTGGTTCCAAATAGGAAAAGGAGTACGTCAAGGCTGTATAATGTCACCCTGCTTATTTAACTTATATGCAGAGTACATCATGAGAAACGCTGGGCTGGAAGAAGCACAAGCAGAATCAAGATTGCTGGGAGAAATATCAATAACCTCAGATATGCAGATGACATCACCCTAATGGCAGAAAGTGAAGAGGAACTCAAAAGCCTCTTGATGAAAGTGAAAGAGGAGAGTGAAAAAGTTGGCTTAAAGCTCAACATTCAGAAAACAAAGATCATGGCATCTGGTCCCATCACTTCATGGGAAATAGATGGGGAAACAGTGGAAACAGTGTCAGACTTTATTTTTTTGGGCTCCAAAATCACTGCAGATGGTGACTGCAGCCATGAATTTAAAAGCATATATTTAATACAGTTCTAATAATTTCCTTAGGATATATTTTTTCAGTTTCCTCCAGCTATAAAGTGAATTGCTATCATTCTTTCTATTTCTTTATGCTTTAAGTTTACATTTTGGGGGAGAATTATGCTTTAATTTTATTAGGCATTGTTCAGATGTTTGAAGGGAAATTCAGGTTTTGTATCATTGTTATTAAAAATATTCTGATTAGTTTTATCAGTTGTTCGTTTTTTATTTTTTCAGTTTTGTATTATACCAAAGTGCGTTTGAATAATATCACCTTTATTTTACTTTTCTTAGTTTCATTGAGATTGTTTTGAATTAGTTATGAATTCTTCTGTTTAGCTTTGATGTTCTTCATTCATGGCAGTTGTTTAATGCTATACACAAAATTCTATGTATAGCTATGGTCTCTTCACAAAAATTCTAAAACACATTGTTGGAAATTTCCTGAATTACATTAGTTATGCTTTCTTTTAGCTTCCCCTTTGAAGGTCTCATTTTGTCAACAATCTTAAGGCTCTCACTTTTGTTATTCTCTAGATTACCTACAACTTTAAAACCGTTACCTCTCAATTTGCTGATATTCAGCATCATTTCAGTTCTTAATCTTGATTGATGGTTTTAGTTTTCCTTATGTAAATTTTGTATTCTAATTCCCAGTCTGGGAGCATTTTGCTATAAAAGATGAACATTTTATAGTTTGGATTTTGCTCTCTATATAATTGCTTTGGTATTTAGAGGATCACATTTATTGATATACCTATGGTGAAGGAGGAGATTCGTAGAGTAAATTATGGCAACAAGCAGCCTCAATTTCATTTTATTTTCCCCGAACATTTTCTCAGCAATTCTCAGCAATTTCTCAGTAATCTGTGGGAATCATTCTTTTCATGGCCAGCAGTAAACTGGTCTGGCTTTATCATTAATTTTAGCCTTGGAAACTATGAACACTGAGCTCAATATAGATATGAGTTGAAAAATCCATTTAATGTCATTTAAATATCTAGAAAAGTTATGACTTTGGCAGATAATAAGAATATAAGAAGTACTCTGATAAGAATCATACAATAAATAGATTTTTAATCTAACTTAGTCCTTAAACAATCTGAGCAGGGAAATTAATTAAGATCAAACTGGATGTAAGATAATGTGAAGAAGACACATTGGTATGGTGAATCTAATGAACATGAGTTGTCCCTCCATCACTTCATCCTTCTTCAGAGTTCATAGACTTGGAATCTCTATTTATTAGTATAACTTTATAAAAGGCTCAAATTTTGTTCACCATATTTATAAAGGAAATCACCCTGAATATCTGCAACTCCAGAAATCAATATCCAAGTGAAATGTCCATTAATGAAGCAGCCTGTGACGGTAGCTACAATTTACTTGAGTTGAAAACTCCATTTGCTTAAGAAAGCTTAATTGTTTTCATGGTAATGTTTTCCCTGGGAAAAGAATTTTTTCAAAGTAGAGAAATGATTAAATAGATCAAAACTATAATATTCATATTTTAAAGATGCTATACGCATCAATAATTGATGTTAGCAATTTAAATATCTACAGATTAGCACTTTAAATTCACACTTTAAGTACATAACCGAGTGATTATTTTAAGCATTGTTTTTTGAGTTGAAAGATATAAGAAATTTTACTAAGTTGGCAATAGTGTTTTAACATTTAAGACACCTTAAGATTCACCATGTTATTAGTTTGATTTATTACCATTATAAGGACTGTTTAAGTACTCTGGAAGGTTTTGTTTGTTAGATAATTTAAATGTTCACAAAGATAATTGAGCACACTAAATTTATAAATGCAGTTTAAAAACTTCAAGGGAGTCTAATTAAGTTGTAAATGGAACCAAATATTAATCAAAGTCCCCCTTTAAATTATTTTTAAATTTATTAGATTTATATAGAATAAAGTGTCCTAGTTTAAAATATAAAATTGTAAGTGTTTAAAAAAATTTAATATGCTGCATGTTAACTTAAAATTTGTACTTACTGTTAAGACACCTTTAAATATTCAAAAATCAGAGTGAAAAACATCTCGACATGCTCACTATCAGTGTAAAACTGATAAAACTACTGTAAAACTCTTGTTAGCTATAGATCCTGTATGGATTTTAATCTCCATGATCTGAGGATCACACATCAATTCTTTCTTATTTTATTTTTTTTAATTTTAAAATGTTATATTAATATATCACACAAGTTAAATAGTCAAATAATTATTTGAATCTTATTATGGGAAATGGCAATATCCTATTCTTTGCATCCCATTTCTCCCTCCCCAGAAAATACTACTTTCATTTACTTTAGCATTGCTTTTGGATTTCGCTTTTGTATCTCTAAATAATAGTCTAATACTCAAACTTCATTATTGTTCATCATTAAGTATTTTCTATCAGTCACTACTCTGACAGCTAAAGATTTAACTCTTCTTCCCATCCTTTCAATATAATTATATCTTAAAGTTGTTTGGTCAATAGTTAGTGTTCATATTATTACGACTATGCTAATGTTACTCACAACTGATCCATTTAAGTATAAATGATCATATTTCTTTCCAATATTTTCCTTCCTTGAGTTGATAATTCTCTTATTTTTGTTTTGTTTAGTTATTTATATATGTCTCAAAAAATGAGCTCAATTCCATTGTCTAAAGAGTCAAATTTTATCTCTGAAGATTTTTTTCTTTACTGCTAATATATATAGGCTATCACTTAAATATATTCTACTTAACAACCTGGAGATTCCTTATACACTGTGCCCTTCTCTTTCTTCACTTACTGTTCAATTTAGTAGAATATTCTTCAGTAACTTTCTAACATACTATGCATTGGAAGTATCATTTTGGAAATTTTAATGTCAAAAATGCTTTTTGTGATTTTTCTCATATCTGTTTAATAGTTTGGCTAAGTATATTATGCTACATTGGAAATAAATTTCCAATTTATAAACTTTTGCTTCATTGACTTCTAGTGACCTATTTTTGTTTTTCCTCTCAAACAGCAGGAATTATCTTCTGTTTTTTTCCTCAGTGAGCTGATTTTTTTCATTACTATTCTTAGTGTTGGTGGGTCTATTTTCATCTACTGGGCTGAAACCCGGTGTATAAATTCAATGTGAAAACTTATGAACTCTAATTGTTATCTATTACAAATTATTTAATTTATGTATACCACACTCCATTGTATTATCTGCTCTTTAATTATAGGATTATTCCCCTATATATATTAGTTGCTGCCCTATTGGACTGATGCTTTATTTTACCAAACAGTTCTCTCCTAATATTCATCTCTTATATTTTTCTCACTTTCTCAGGAAATTCAGTCAACTTTATCTTCCAAATCTATGATACTATTATATTATTGCAATATTTTTAAATTTTCAATAATTTTAGTGATTCATTCTATGTCACATCTTATTTTTGTTGTGTAGGTGTATTATCTCTGAGGAGACTAATGGTAAGTTCATTCCTCCCTGTAAAATTTTAGTGTATTTGCAGAGATTTTATTTAGTTTTGTCTCTTTTACCTTACTGGTTATTCCTAGACTTTCATAATGGTTATGAACATAACCATTGTCATAACATATTGTCAACAAATGTTGACAATAATCTCTAAGTTCATGAAGAATACTTTTCCACTGTGGCTTCACTACAGGTTTTTCTAAGTGGACTATTTCCTTGGGATAGCCCCTTATAAACATATCCTTTAGTCTATTTCACTGGACTAGATTCTTCAAAGCAGATTCAGTTTCCTCCTCTGAGGGTATAAGACTTATAGATCTTGATATTGTGAGCCCACAGAGGATTAAAGATTGGCTATATCTCAGCTTTTAGTATTAAATGTTTGTTTTATCCCCTATTTCATGTATCAACAAAAAGTTGATGTCTCCCATCCCAAGATTTCCTTTTACCTGATCAGAGGATAAACCCCTACTATTCTGCCAGAGGGGCCAAAAGGCATTCACTAGACTTGGTAATCTGAGCATTTAAAACATACTTCTAACCAATTTTCCTGAGTTTTATCTTAGCTTTTCTCTATACTTCCAATAGTATCTTATACCATTAATTCAAGAGATTTTAGGGAGATCAGATCTCCCCATTGTTAGTGTAAAATTCAGTTCTCTTTAGTCTGTTTAATATTTAGATGTCCTATCTTCAAAAATATTGCTGTTTTCTCTTTGATCCTATAAGTTTATATCATTTTATTAAACTATTTACCATCAAACTATGTAGTTTCAAGAGAGACTAATCTATATGCATTTGATATGACATATTTGTTCAGGTGTCTGCACCTACTCTTGCCTTATTTTGAAGAACAAAATAAATTGCCATGGCATTGAGCAACTATTCCTCAGAGTTTATGTAAGGATTTTTTTCATGGTGTTTATTTTTAACATAACTGGGTTTTATGTTTTCTCTTTTATATTCATTTTTTCAGTTGTTTTAATGATGAAAAACTGTTATAAGTAACATTTTACCTCTTTTTATTTTATGTATCCCTTAACTATTATAATCACAGTTATATTTACTACTTTTGTCTTTTATATGCCAAAGAATGTTCAAACTACTGCAAAATTAGACTCATTTCACATTCTAGCAAGGTAATGTTCAAAGTCCTTCAAACCAGGCTTCAATAGTACATGAACTGAGAACTTTCAGATGCACAAGCTAGATTTAGAAAAGGCAGAGGAAGACGAGATCAAATTGCCAACATCTGTTGGATCATAGAAAAAGCAAGAGAGTTCCAGGGAAATTTCTATTTATGCTCACTGACTAAACTAAAACCTTTGACTGTGTGGATCACAACAAACTATGAAAAATTCTTCAAGAGACGAGAATACCAGACTACCTTACCTGCCTCCTGAGAAACCTGTATGTGGGTCAAGAAGCAACAGTTAGAACCTTATATGGAACAACAGACTGGTTCAAAATTGAGAAAGGGAAATATTGTAGGCAGGAGGTTAAGGGAATGACAGGACGAGATGGTTGAATGGTATCACCGACTCAATGGACATGGGTTTGAGCCAAACTCCGGGAGATGGTGCAGTACAGGAAATCCTGGTGTGCTGCAGTCCATGGGGTCACAAAACTTCAGACATGACTGAGTGACTGAACTGTCTTTTATATACCAGCTTTATAAGTGATGAATACATTACTTCTACCATATATTTGCTTTTCCAGTGAGATTTTTTTCCTTCGATATATTCTTGTTACTTACTAGCACCTTTTCTTTGCAGCTTATAAAAGTTCCTTTAACATTTCTTATAAGACTGGCTTAATGGTGATGAACTCTAGCTTTTGCTTGTCTGGAAAAAGCTTTATATTTCTTTCAATTCTGAATTATAGCTTTTCCAGATTTTCCTGGTTAAAATTTTGTTTTTTGTTCTTTTCCCTTTCAGCATTTTAAATATATTGTGCCAGTGCCTACTAGCTTACAAAGCTTCTGCTGAAAAACCTGTTGTTAGTCCCTTGTACATAATAAGTTGTTTTTCTCTTACTGCTTTTAATATTCTTTCCTTGTCTTTAAGTTTTGACAGTTAATTTTAATATGTCTTCATGAGAATCTCTTTAAGTTCATTTTATTTGAAATTCTCCATGTTTCCTGGATCTTGATGCTTGTTTCCTTCACAAGATATGGAAAGTTTTCAGCTATTATTTCTTCAAATTTAAAATTTCTATCCCTTTCTCTCTTTCTACTCCTTCTCTGAGAAGTTTTTATACATAAGATTCACAGTGATCAGAAAGCAAAAACCTGTAATAAATACAAATAAGATAAAGAAATATAAACATATGACTAAAGAAAGTCATTAAATCACAAAAGAAAAGAGCAAAAGAGAGGAACTACTAAAAGAGTCAAGAAACAACAAAATAGCAATAAGTACATACCTATCAATAATTACTTTAAATGTAAATGGCCTAAATTCTCCAGTAAAAAGACAGAGTCGCTGAATATATGCAAAAATAAGATCCATCTATACGCTGCTTACAAGAGATTCACTTCAGATATAAGGATACACACAAACTGAAAGCAAAGGAATGGAAAAAGATATTTCATGCAAAAAAAACCTGGGGTAGCCATATGAAATAGAGCAGGAACCTATAGTCCTCCCCTGATCATGTCTAAAGCCTGCCTTTTGTCTGGGGAATAATTTTGGCCAAAGAATAACCTTAATAATAGAAATGAGAAAATGCAGAAACAAAGGAAAACAGTCCAACAAGACTAAATAATAATAGTTTAGTCATTTAGTCAAGGACCTTTAGCTCCTATGCAAGGGCTACTTTTTAGATAATATTCTGAGCCATATTCTTGAGTTATCTTATATATACTAAAACCCCTTCAGGTATAAGAAGCTAACTATGATGACCAGACTGTGGCTATGATATAAGCTGCCACAATTCCAATGACCTGTCCTAAAGAGATGGAGACAAACTGACCCTGGAACTAACAACTAAATACTCTTAAAACAATTAAGATGATACTGATCAGACCATTGCATGACTAATATCAAGATGACTATTAGAGCTGAGTGTGCTGTTTCTGCCTGGAGCCCCCTCCCTCAGTCTATAAAAGCTCTTGCCCACTGATTGTCAAAGGAGGAGTCAGCCTTTGACCAGGAGTCTGTCACCCCCCATGGTTGCCTGCATCTGAAATAATGCAAATCTTCCTTTCCACCAAATTTGCCCCTTTAGTGGCTTTTGAGTGATGAGTAGCAGACCCCACTTTCAGTAACATACTCATATCAGAAAAAATAGAGTTTAACAGAGTAACAAGAGACAAGGTAAGTGTTACATAAAGATAAAGGGTCAATCCAATAAGAGGATAAAACTCATATGATCTTTTCAATAGATGGAGATAAAACATTTGACAAAATTCAACAGTCATATATATTAAAAGCTTTAAATAAAGTGGGTGTAGAGGCCACATACCTCAACATAAAAATACCATACATGGCAAGCCCACAGCTAACATCATACTCAATGGTCAAAGGCTAAAAGCTTTTCCTCTAAGATCAGAACAAGATAAGGATGCTACTCTCATCAATTTTATACAAAATAGTGTTGGAAGTATAAGCAAGAGCATTTAGGCAAGAAAAAGATATGAAAGACATTCACACTGGAAAGTAAGAAGTAAATCTGTCACTAAAAAATCTAAAGGCTTTATCAAAAAGATGTTAGAACAATGAATCTTTTAAAAATTTTTTTCTCTTTCTTTTTTTTTTTTCAAATAAATCTTAAAGTAGTGAACAAGTGAAATCCCTCAGTCATGTCCAACTTTTTGCGACCCCAGACTGTAGCTCATCAGGCTCTTCCATCCACAGGATTTTCCAAGCAAGAGTATTGGAGTGGGTTGCCATTTACTTCTCCAGAGGATCTTCCTGACCCAGGGATCGAACCCGGGTGTCCCACACTGTAGGCAGATGCTTTACCATCTGAGCCATCAATCTTATAGTAAATTTATAGTATATAAAATAAACAGCCAAAATCTGTTGCCTGTCTACACACTAATAATGAATTATCAGAGAGAGAAACTTAGAAAACAATCCCATTTATAACGGCACCAAAAAGAGTAAAATAAATAAGTTTGACCAAGGACATGACAAGCACAAGACACATACAAAAATAAATGAATATAACACAAATAAATGAAAAGATATTCCATGCTCATGGGTTGAAAAAATCAATACTGTTAAAATAAACATACTACCCAAAGCAATCTATAGATTCAAAGCAATAATCCTAAAACTGGTATGGGCCACAAGCAACTCAGAACAGCCAAGTGAATCTTGAGAAGAGAACAAAAGTGGAGGCCTCAAGGTCCCTGATTTCAAACTATATTTCAAAGATATAGTAATTATTAATAAAAGTATGTACAGGCATAAAAACATAGATCAGTGAAACAGATGGAAAAGAAATAAACCTGCACATATATTGTCAATTAATTTATAACAAAGGAGCCAGGAATATTCAATGGGAAAAGGACAGTCTTTTCAATAAGTAATGTTGGGAAAATGGGATCATTATAGCAAAAGAATGAAATAAGACCACTATCTTACACTATACATAAAAATTAATTTAAACTGGATTAAAGACATGAATGTAAGACCTTCTGAAAACACAAATCTCCTAGAAGAAAACATAGGTGGTAAGCTCCTTGACATAAGTCTTGGTGATGATTTTTCTAATCTAACACCAAAACAAAACAAGAGCAATAAAAGCAAAGAAAAAAAAAACAACATACTGAATGGGAGAAAATATTTGAAAGTCATATAGTTGATAAAGGGATAATAACCCAAATATATAAAGAATCCATAAAACACAATAACCAAAAAACAAACAATCCAATTTAAAAGATGGGCAAAGAATCTGAATAGACATTTTTCTAAAAAAAAAAAAAATACAGATGGCTAAACATCATTAATCATCAGGGAAATGTAAATTGAAGCCACAATGAGATGTCACTTCACACCTGTTTTGAATGGCTATTATGAAAAAGACAGGAAACAACAAGTGTCAGCAAGAATCTGGAGAAAAGGGAACCATTGAGCTCTGCTGGTGGGAATATAAACTGGTGTAGGCACTATGCAAAACAGTATGAAGGGCCCTCAAAGAGTTAAAAATGGAACTGCCATATGTTCCAGTAATGTCCCTTGCTCACTATTATTTTCAATAGCCAAGATAGGAACATAACCTAATTGAAATACATTTCAGCCTACTCAGAAATATTATTCACTATATAATATTGTTCCAGAGTATTATTCAAGTTCATATATATATCAGTATTCAGTTCAGTTTAGTTCAGTCGCTCAGTCGTGTCTAACTCTTTGCAACCCCATGGACCACAGCATGCCAGGCCTCCCTGTCCATCACCAACTCCCGGAGTTTACCCAAACTCATGTCCACTGAGTCAGTGATGCCATCCAACTATCTCATCCTCCGTTGTCCTCTTCTCCTCCTGCCTTCAATCTTTCCCAACATCAGGGTCTTTTCCAGTGAGTCATCTCTTCACATAGGTGGCCAAATTATTGGAGTTAAAGCTTCATCATCAATCCTTCCAATGAACACTCAGGACTGACCTCCTTTAGGATGGACTGGTTGGATCTCCTCGCTGTCAAGTGGAATCTCAAGAGTCTTCACCAACACCACAGTTCAAAAGCATCAATTCTTTAGCATTCAGCTTTCCTTATAGTCCAACTCTCACATCCATACGTGACTACTAGAAAAACCATAGCCTTGACTAGACGAACCTTTTGTTGACAAAGTAATGTCTCTGCTTTTTAATATATGAGTATTATTGATTCATAAAAAAATGAAATATTTAACACAGACAACACAGATAGACTTTGAGGGCATGATGCTAAGTGAATAAGTCAGATAGACAAAGACAAATACTATATGAGCTCTCCTTATGTGAAATCAAAGAAAAAAGAAATTGAAAAACCAGAGATACAGATAACAGTAACAGATTGCTGGTTACCAGAGGCATGAGGTAAAGGGTAACAGAAATGTGTTAATTTTTTTTAATTAAAAAGAAAAAAGGAAATAAATTTGTGAGATCCTGTAACCAAGTTAAAGGGAAATATTTCCTCCAATTTAATTAGATACACATATTGCTATGAAAATCGAAATAAAAACAAAAGCAATCTTAAACACATACACACGTGCACACTTGAAGGCAGAACTATATTTATTTCCTGTGCTCTCACTAACAAGAAAAAACCTTTAAACAGCACAAGAATTAACTTTTCCATTAAGTTTAATAGGACCTGCTTGAGATATTCATGTAGGCCTTAAGCTATTTGGGTGGTATGACCTTACAACTTTTTCCATTTTTTCTATATTGTTGGAATATTCAAAAAGTTTTAATTTCTCTTAATTCAGACTTTTTTTTTACATTTTTTCTAAAACTTAACCTTTTCACATACACTTTAAATATGTTGGCCAATATTTACATACTGTATTCTTCAGAACCATTTAAATCATCCAGTTTCTCTTTCTTCTTGATTTATCTATTTATATTCCTTCTCTTTTGAGTGAGGGGGTGTCTAATGCATTTGTATGAAAAAAAAAAAACAGCCTTTCATTTATATTAAAATTCTATTGGTTGTTATGGAGGAAGGTTAATATTTTAAATGGAAGCATATTGTTTCCAGATTATGAGTAATACATATTTACTACAACATTTCTTAGAGCAGATAGTGAAATATTTCCTGCTGCCATGTTTCTCCAAAGGTTACACAATTGAACCTTCAGAGTAAACAATTCTTCCTTGTCTAGGACTGTCTGGCCCAATGCAGGATGCACACCGTCTCTCACCTCTGCTTGGTAAAAGCAAGCCATGTCCCTGTCATTGATTAAACCTAAATACTAGTCATGTCCCTGTCACTGATTAAACCTAAGGTGACTTACATTCCCAAAAGCATGTGAGGGGAGTGGTCCTGAGAGACATTTGAAAATTCTCAACTCCCCTTCTCATTTCAGACCCAATTAAATAATGGAATAAATATGCAAACCAATAGATGAAAGGTTTTTCATTATACAATTGTTTGCAAAATGGATAAAATGGAAATGCCATACATTTTCATCAATTATGATTTATTTAAATATAAGTAAAAGGAATTTCATGGTGGTCCAGTGCTTGGGACTTTGCCTTCTAATGCAGGTGATGTGGGTTTGATCCCTAGTCAGGCAAGGAGCTGGGATCTCACATGCCTCAAGGCTAAAGAGCTAAGACATAAAACAGATGCAATGCTGCAACAAATTCAAGAAAGACTGTAAAAAAAAAAAGATCTAATTAGAAGAAACTTAGAAAAATAAATATAGGTTAAAAAATAGCACTTTACAGACTTTCAAATAACAGTAAGATGTTCAATATATTTTTTAATGAAATGTCAGAAACTACATATCATAAATAGTATTTATATATATATATATGATATAATCTAAATTTTTACCAGTAATTATGAAGAGATAGAGAAAAAGATATGGCACTTGGAGTTACAGAGAAAATGGTATTTTTAACTTATTATACTTAATCCACTTTGTCCATTCTGGACTGTTAGAATATTTACAATAATCATTTTTAAAATGGTATTTCAATTTTTTTTAAGGGAATACCAGGTAACAACTGCAGCCATTCTAGTATTCATAAAAGACTATTTCTTGCCTTCATGTCATGGTAATGGGTATATATTAGGGAAAGGGACAGATTTCATGCTGCGTGCAGTGAGGATATAAGAATAAACAAAAGGAAGATTACCCAACTATGTGCCCTGGCTTCACCAGTTCCTGAGCAAGCTGGGAAGCCACATAGTCCAAGTTTCCATATACACTAGTGAAACATTATTTTTGCCAAAGGACATTTTCTTGGTGGTGAAAACATCATGTTAGGTAGGAAAAAATGGTACATTAACTATGCTAAGGAAAAACTGTGGTTCAGTGACATTTTCAGTCCGTTTTGAGATCATGTAGTTACAGCAATAATACAAGCTGTTTGTCTTAGAATGATTTCTGGCCTGCTTATTCCTACCTATTCACTATTATTTTAAAATTTAAACAAAAACAAATACTAAAATAACATCCAAGAGTATACAATTAAGCTCTATGTTTTAGGGGATGGTTTATAAGTATGGAAAAAAATTCAAAAAGGACAGTGATCAAGGAGGGAACAGTTAAGAACGGGGAAAAAATGAAATCCAGTCAATGAAGGATGGCTAATAGTTATATGGCAGGATGGAGAAGAACATTCTTGGCCAGGAGAATACAAAAGAGGTCATGGGTTTGACCTAAGGATAACAAATAGGAAGGAAGGAAAAGATTACTCAATGTGCTTAGGAGCAGAGTTTAAAATGCTTAAAAAAAAAACTTAGTTAAGTACTATGGGACCAAGGAAAGGAGAAAGATTAAAGCAATGAAGAAGAATTTAAATATAAAAAGAAGAAAATTGAGAATATTTGTAGGTTTCTGATCAAAAGATGCAATGATTAAAGCCTCATTATAAATTATTCTATCCACAGAATTAATGATGGATTGAAAGGGATAAAAGTCAAAGAAACTAACCACAAGTTTCTCTTTTAAGTAACTATAAGTCTACTTCAGAACCTAAAGAATTCATATATCTAAATTAATCAGGTACTTTCTGTATATGATTTACACAAAAGTATCTATGTATACATTTAGAAAATTTCTTAATTGCATGTTTTCTGAAAAAGTAAAATAGGGGATTGTTATTACTTCAAGTAATATTCATTTAGATCAACACATATCTTCCTCAAAAATATCTTGGTTAAGGATTAGACTTCACTACCATGTTTCAGATTTGATTTCCTTTCAAAAAGGTATCTGTTACTCTTGTCATTCAAACCAAAGGGGCACAATTAATGTGGCTCATAGCCAAATTCAGCTTCAACATAACAATTGTGTATTGAAACATTCATCTTCAAATGGTTCCCTTCTAACTGGAATCTTTACTTTAGAATTAACTCACATTTTCATTACAGTCTCTACAATGAAATTATTTTAAAATTCTTCTTTAAAGAATATGCAACTATTTTGTTTTCATAATAGAGCTAGTCCGTCAAAAAAGGTAGAAACTATTATGACAGGAAGGTTAATATATGTCCTACAGTGCACAAAATTGGGTGAAAATTGAATGTTTAAAAGTTAGTGACATGAAACGCAAAAGAGAAAATTAAAATTTGTCACAGAATGGAAAGAGCCTTAAGTAATTAAAATCACAATGTATGAGTTACAGATTTTGCCCATGCTATTCTAGGGAAGAAAGTAAAGACCTTTATATCATCATAAAAATGTAAATAGAGATGTTTTAACTTTTCCAAAGTGTAGTTTGATAACAGTTCAGTTCAATTCAGTTCAGTCACTCAGTCGTGTCTGACTCTTTGTGACCCCATGGGCTGCAGCATGCCAGGCTTCCCTGTCCATCACCACTCTTGGAGTTTGCTCAAACTCATGTCCATTGAGTCGGTGATGTCATCCAACCATTTCATCCTCTCTCATCCCCTTCTCCTCCTGCCTTCAATCTTTCCCAGCATCAGGTCATTTCCAATGAGTTAGTTCTTTGCATAAGGTGGCCAAAGTATTGGAGGTTCAGCTTCAGCATCAGTCCTTCCAATGAATATTTAGGACTGATTTCCTTTAGGAATGACTGGTTTGATCTTGCAGTCTAATGAAATCTCAAGAGTCTTCTCCAACACCACAGTTTAAAAGCATAAAATCTTCAGCACTCAGCTTTCTTTATGGTTCAACTCTTACATCCATACATGACTACTGGAAAAACCATAGCTTTGACTAGATGGACCTTTGTCAGCAAAGTAATGTCTCTGTTTTTTAATATGCTTTCTAGGTTGGTCATAGCTTTTCTTCCAAGGAGCAAGCGACTTTTAATTTTATGGCTGCAGTCACCATCTGCAGTAATTTGGGAGCCCCCCAAAATAAAGTCTCTCACTGTTTCCATTGTTTCCCCATCTATTTGCTATTGAGGGATAGGATGGGATGTCATGATCCTCGTTTTCTGAATGCTGAGTTTTAAGCCAACTTTTCACTCTCCTCTTTCACTTTCATCAAGTGTTCCTTTAGTTCTTCTATGCTTTCTGCTATAAGAGTGATGTCATCTGTGTATCTGAGGTTATTGACACTTCTTCCTGCAATCTTGATTCCTGCTTGTGCTTCATCCAGCCCAACATTTTGGATGATGAACTCTGCCTGTAAGTTAAATCAGCAAGGTGACAATACACAGCCTTTACATACTCCTTTCCTGTATTGGAACCTCTCTGTTGTTCCATGTCCGGTTCTAACTGTTGCTTTTGACCTGCATACAGGTTTCTTAGGAGGCAGGTCAGGTGGTCTGGTATTCCCATATCTTTAAGAATTTTCTATAGTTTGTTGTGATCCACACAGTCAGAGGCTTTGGTGTATTCAGTTATGCAGAAGTAGGTGTTTTTCTGGAACTCTCTTGCTTTTTCAATGATCCAACAGATGTTAGCAAAATGATCTCTGCTTCCTCTACCTTTTCTAAATCCAGCTTGAACATCTGGAAGCTAACAGTTCATGTACAGTTGAAGCCTGGCTTGGAGAATTTTGAGCATTACTTTGCTAGCGTGTTAGATGAGTCCAATTGTGCAGTAGTTTGAACATTCTTTGGCACTGCCCTTCTTTGGTATTGGAATGAAAACTGACCTTTTCCAGGCCTGTGGCTACTGCTGAGTTTTTCAAATTTGCTGACATGTTGAGTGCAGCACTTTAATAGCATCTTCTTTTAGGATTTGAAATATTCCATTGGAATTCCATCACCTCCACTAGCTTTGTTCAAAGTGTTGCTTCCTAACACCCTCTTGACTTCGCAATCCAGGTTGTCTGGCTCTAGATCAGTGATCACACCATCATGATTTTCTGGGTCATGAAGATCTTTTCTGTATAGTTCTTCTGTGTACTGATGCCACCTCTTCTTAATATCTTCTTCTTCTGTTAGGTCCATACCATTTCTGTCCTTTATTGTGCCCATCTTTATATGATATGTTCCCTAGATATCTTTAATTTTTTGAAGAGATCTCTAATCTTTCCCATTCTCTGTTTGACCACTTCTAGTTTACCTTAATTCATGGACCTAACATTCCAAGTTCCTATGCAATATTGTTCTTTATAGCATTGAACTTTACTTCCATCACATCCACAACTGGGCCTTGTTTTTGCTTTGGCTCTGTCTCTTCATTCTTTCTGGAGTTATTTCTCCATTCTTCTCCTGTAGCATATTGGGAACCTACCGACAGGGAGTTCATCTTTCAGTGTCCTATCTTTTTGCCTTTTCATACTGCTCATGGGGTTCTCCAGGCAAGAGCACTAAGTGATTTTCCTTCTCATTTCTTTCTCTAGTGGACTACTTTTTGTCAGAACTCTCCATCATGACCCATCCATCTTGGGTGGCCTTACATGGTATGGCTCATAGTTTCACTGAGTTAGAGAAGGCTGTGGTCCATGTGATCAGATTAGTTTTCTGTGATTGTGGTTTTCATTCTGTCTGCCCTCTGAGGGATAAGGGTAAGAGGGATATAACAGTTAAAAAAGAATTTTAAAAGCTCACTGTTATAAAATGTGAAAAATAGATATGGAATTACCATGTTTATATAATACTAGTGCTCTATACATCATATATATAGAAAATCAGAAATTAATAGAAATTTTCTAAAATAATGAAAATGAAGAGTACTAAGTGACTTTAATGTGAACTTTAGTCTTATAAAAAATGAAAATTTTGGTAGATTCTCTTTGTTTAAATAGAATTGCTAATATTATATTAAAAACTTTCTCTAGTTATTCATTATATTAAAGTGTTCCAAGAATGCCTGCTTACTTTGGTAAAATTATTCATTACATATATTCAGGAATCAAGCAAATTGCCCAAACTTTATTTTTAGAATTTATATGTTAGAGATTTAAAAGCAAAGTATACCTCATATTCACCCAAGAAATTGTTGTATTTCTGGATAAACCAGCTCTCTCTGTTAACTCAATGACTATAGACATTGAATGAATTTTAAATTAAAAACAGACAAGGTCCTGATTTAAAAAATCAAGAAAAGATGTTCAAATTTAAAACTGAAAGATGGAACCAGAGCTTATCTGAAAACAGATCTTCCCTAACAATGTGGAGATCTTACATAAAAAGCAGAATTTATAAATTCTTTCACCAAATGAACATGCAACCAATTAGTAAGTAGCTGATTTTTACATGAATCTTTATTACATGTTGGTTAAAATCCCAGAACCAGATGATTTTACTGCAGAAACCTGTGCAATATATAAAAAAGAATCAATGGATAAGAGGGTGGCAGCAGATAAGATGGTTAGACAGCATCACCAATTCAATGGACATAAAACTGGGCAAACTCTGGGAGATGGTGATGGGCGGGCAGGCCTGGTATGCTGCAGTCCATGGGGTCACAAGGAGTCAGACATGACTTAGCAACTGAACAACAACAAAGTTAGTCTAACTTACAGAGGTCAGTCAGTCCAGTTGTTTAGTCATGTCCAGCTCTTTGCGACCCCATGAACCGCAGCATGCCAGGCCTCCCTGTTCATCACCAACTCCTGGAGTTCACCCAAACTCATGTCCATTGAGTCGGTGATGCCATCCAACTATCTCATCCTCTGTTGTCCCCTTCTCCTCCTGCCCTCAATCTTTCCCAGCACCAGGGTCTTTTCAAATGAGTCAGCTCTTCACATCAGGTGGCCAAAGTATTGGAGTTTCAGCTTTAACAGGACTGGTTGGATCGCTTTGCAGTCCAAAGGACTCTCAAGATAAAGTAAAATTAAATTTGCCAAGGAAAGGCAGAAGAGAGAAATAGAGAGTTGGCTTTTCAATGAGTTTTAGATAGGAAGATGAAAATAGTTGACGATATAGTTGACAATACTGTTCTGTACACTTAAAAATTGTTGAGAGGGTAGATTTCATGTTATATGTTTCTTATCACTATAAAAATATTTCTACTGAACTGACATTTTACAGGAAAGGACAAATAAATTAGTAAATAGTAGTCTTAAATGCTGTAAGCATATCAAAAAAGAGGAATCAAGAATGTGTGAGTACAATTTTAGTTCATAAATATTTCTGTATTAAAATAGTATATGAACAAAGAACTGGGGAGTGAGGAGGTAAACCATGTGGAATGCCCAAGGCATCCAGTAAGACATACAGAGAAAACAGTGAGGATAAAGACCGTGAAAGGAAATCATGCTTGGCTTACTTCAAAACAATACCAAGGACACCGGTGTGACTGACAAGAATGATCAGTGGGGAGGCTGGTGAGTTTTTCAGAGACATAGCTGAGGGACAGTACCCTAAAGGCATTTATAGGCTCGGTAAGAACTTTGAATTTTATGCTGGATAAAATGTGAAGCCATAGAAAGCAGAATAGTGTTTTTAAGCAGAAAGGTGAAATGATCTGCCTTATATTTCAAAAGGATTATTCTATTTTAAGGAGTAGATACTGTACTGCAAAGCTAGAAGCACAATCAGTTAGGTACTTACTGCAATATTGTTATATGAGAAACAGTAAAGGTGATGAGAGGTCATCAGCCTCCAGCTGCCATTTCTTCCAGACATTAGGCTCAAAGACTTTTGGATTCTCCAGAGTTTCTTCACAGTTCTTACTTTCATTTCTCATGTGCAAACATAATCCTTTTAGTTCTGCTACATCTTAGATCAAGATGCTGTTTAGAGAATCAGCAGTCTATTTCAGTTTAAATGTTTGGATATTATTTGATATAATGATATAGAGTACAGTAAAATGGAGGTTAGAGGAATAGTGGAGAGGGGAAGTTCTTCTCCTAAGTCAACACCAGCCAGAAGAATAAAGAGATAGATCCACTCGGTTTTCCTATTGGCTTAGGTCCTCATATTCTGTTAGGAAATAATTATTGAATATAAATAAAATAAAAGAGTTTTCTTATTTATTTTCAGGATGTCTTTTCTTTGTCACACACACAAAAAAGGAGTCAAGGCATTTTCCTTCTATTTATTGCTTTTTACAAATTCACCACCATCTCTCACTAAGTTATTGATGCTCTTCCTCAAACTGTGGCATACTGTGGTCCTATAGTCTAAATTTTTCATGGCCTGAGTTCTCACCTTTTCAGTTCCCTCATAATTATTTTAGTAAAAAGTTGGGACCAGCTGCAATGGAGTCAGCAGCAGCAGCAATGGAGTCACCTAATCAGATTTTTTTTATCCACCATAATTTCTGAATAAGGAAAAAACATCAACACCTTTTCTCCTGAATTTGCAAAGAATTTCCAAGGAGAGGAAAAGAAATCAAAACAGCTGCAAAATGTTACAAACCAAAGGACCATATGAGGTGAGAGTTAAAATGAGAAAAATGTCCATATTACTTTGGGCAATGCAACTCCAGGGAAATAGTAACTCAGCACCTGAGAGCTAAATAATTCTACAGAATAAATATATATTCTGATATTCAGGGGGAAAATGACATCATGGAGAGACTGGGTCTATTAAAACACACATTTGTAGACATGTCAGTGTGAAAATTGCTTTCAGAGAAGGGAAGAGGAGAAAAGCTCATCTTATTTGTCTAATAATTCTATTGGGTGCTTTTCACTAAGAGAATCATCCATACATTTATAATAGCAAGAATGTGAATTGCAGTACATTTCAAATTACATGAGAAACTAGAGAAAATCTCTCAGTTTCAGGTCATTGAGTAATGCTTTCTTGTTTAGTGTTTGCCCCTAAATTTTGTGATTTTATGAATAATTCAGAACAATGATTTTACCTTCTTTTACTACCACAGCACTTGGCAAGTTTCCACTTCATTTTTATTGCAGAGAAACAGCTGAGGTTCTTAGAATGGGAATAATGTTTAGAATGTATTTTTTTCATAATGAAGAATATTATGAAAGAGTCAACTAAGACATAGTTTAGAGGTTCTCAATACAGATACTTGGAGAAGGAAATGGCAACCTACTCCAGTATTTTTGCCTAGAGAATCCTGTGGACAGAGGAGCCTGGTAGGCTGCTGTCCATGGGGTCCCACAGAGTCGGACACAACTGGAGCGACTTAGCATGCATGCATTAGAGAAGGAAATAGCAACCCACTCCAGTATTCTTGCCTGGAGAATCCCGGGGACAGAGGAGCCTGGTGGGCTGCCATCTATGGGGTTGCACAGTCAGACACGACTGAAGTGACTTAGCAGCAGCAGCAGCAATACAGATACTAACAGACTTGCTGCTGCTGCTGCTGCTAAGTTGCTTCAGTTGTGTCTGACTCTGTGCAACCCCATAGACAGCAACCCACCAGGCTCCCCCATCCCTGGGATTCTCCAGGCAAGAACACTGGAGTGGGTTACCATTTCCTCTCCAACACATGAAAGTGAAAAGTGAAAGTGAAGTCGCTCAGTCATGTTCAACTCTTCTCTTCACGACCCCATTGACTGCAACCTACCAGGCTCCTCGGTCCATGGGATTTTCCAGGCAAGACTACTGGAGTGGGTTGCCATTGCCTTCTCCTAGCCTCAAGGAAAAATGGCATCTTGGTAACTGTAAGAGAAAGAAGATAACATGGAGCCAGAAGGGAAAGGTGAATTCAACTTAGTTACAGATCTGTCACCCAAAGTAAAACAAATTCAAGCTTGAATGAAGCTGCTATTGATACTGAAACATTTATTTGATACATAGAGGTAGTATCAGACAAGCATAGACATGTGAGTGATTTTATTTTAAAGGAGACTTCAGCTACTGGAGGGCTTCTCCAGTGACTCAGCAGTAAAGACCCTGCCTGCAGTTCGAGTTTGATCCCTAGGTCAGGAAGATCCCCTGGAGGAGGGCATGGCAACCCACTCCAGTATTCTTGCCTGGAGGATCCCATGGACAGAGGAGCCTGGTGGGCTACAGTCCACGCCATCACAAAGAGTCAGACACGACTGCAGTGACTAAGCACACATGGACACACTAGTTACTGGAACATGAAACCAAAAACCCATAGGTGACTTGTCAGTATATCAATCAAAACATTTGGGAGAGCAATGCAGATCCAGTAGGGGAATTGTAGTGATATGTAATCAAGGCAAAATGAATTATAACTAATGGGAAAATCCATTAGACTTGGTTAGTAAGAAACTGATGATTCATTGTGAACCTTGATACTGGACTTAAAGCAGCAATCCTATTTCCAGATCTGTCTGATTTCTGATTCAATATTCTCAAATGCTTTCAGTTTGGGCAGGGACTAGCTCAATACTGAAGGTAGTTGAGTGTGCAGGTGTCTACTTGGAGCTGTAAGAGGCCAGGAGAAGCACTATTTAATGCTTGGAAAACCTGACCTGGAGTTAATATCAGTCCCATTTCAAGTGGGAAAGTAGCATAATTATAAGAAGCTATTATCCAATAACTGATAGATAATTCCTTTCTCTGCCAAAGTCTTCATTCAGTAGCAATCTTACTTACCACCACCCTCCCAGACAATCTCAAGGGTTCAAGGAAACTAAAAGCAGCTTCCTGTTGCTAAAGTAGGAAATCTGATATTGTGCAAGAAGGAAATTATTCTATGTCTTGCTATGACTTTCTTCTAATGTAACCTGCAAACCCTAAGCACTAATCAAAACTGATGCAAATTTTCTAAGAAATTTTCCTTGCATTTCAATAAGTTCTTTGTGTTTCTGACTTGTATGTATTGTCAGGCCTTGAGGTTAGCAGTATGGCTTACCAAACTTAAATCTATCCCTATCCTCTACCGTTATCTTCACTACTCCCCAAGATTAGCACACTGTCAATAAATGTTCAACATATAATTGTTCCAAGTTCCTTAACCTACATAAATACCACATGTCTACACTCACCTACAACAGCAGAAGATAACTTTTTATGTCAGTTACATATCGATAACAATTGCTCAAACATCTTACCAAAGCTCCACATTAGACATCAAAACTTGCCAAAATACACACATTAAAAACAATGTGTAGCAAGTGCAAACAGAACCCAATAAATGCTTTAGTTTATCACAATGCCTCCAAAATATTAATCTTTCTCCTGACATTGCATGCAAATGAGAAAGATTTTATCTCACTTGAAAAACAATGCGTTTTGCTGTGTTTATTGAACTAAAGTGTAATTGAATAGAACTCATGTTTAAAGTTTTTCCTCAATGTTAAAATTAAATGTTCTTTCATGTGATTCTTTGTTTGTATTCTTTTCCACTTTGTTGTTGGAATTTGCCTCCGCTACTATGATCCATTTAACATTCTAAGCTGTCTGTTCTTTTAGAATGTGTATTTTTGATAAGAATCTCAAAGTTTCAACCTTTGGGCTAGAAACATTTTTGAAAAACAAATAATATTTGTGGTGAATCACATATTTTAGCAAAAATTTGCCTGTAGATATACAGCCTCAACCAAAACAGCTAATAGCTGACTGACATTTACAATGGCCGAGTATGCTCTCTATTCTCAATATTTTATTTTCAAGCATATATGCTGAGTATAGGAAAATTTTCATAAAAACAAGCGGGACAAGTTCAATTGTCTTCAGTCTCCACTTTTACTTTTTTTAAACTATGTTGCAATATTTACCTTTATAATATCACATATACATTAAATGTAGTATTATCAACACTCTACTTCTTTCAAATTCGGATTGAGCTATGTGTAAAAAAGGTCTTAATGACCTAGATATCCAAAATGGTATGGTCTCTCACTAGAGCCAGACACCCTGGACTGCGAAATAAAGTGGGCCTTAGGAAGTATCACTATGAACAAAGCTAGTGAAAATTATGGAATTCCAGCTGAAGTATTTCAAATCCTAAAAGAAGATGCTGTTAAAGTGCTGCACTCAATATGCCAGCAAATTTTGGAAAGCTCAGCAGTGGCCACAGGACTGGAAAAGGTCAGTTTTATTCCAATCCCAAAGAAGGGCAATGCCAAAGAATGTCCAAACTACCACACAACTGTGGTCATTTTCAAATGCTAGGAAGATAATGCTTAAAATCCTTCAAGCTAGCCTTCAACAGTATGTGAATGAAAAACTTCCAGATGCAAAAGCTGGATTTAGAAAAGGCAGAGGAACCAGAGATCAAATTGCCAGTATCAACTGGATCATAGAAAAAGCAAGAGAATTCCAGAAAACATTTACTTCTGCTTCGATGACTATGCTATAGCTTTTGACTGTGCAGATCACAATAAACTGTGGAAAACTCTTCAAGAGATATGAATACCAGGCCACCTTAGTGGCCTCCTGAGAAACCTGTATGCAGGTCAAGAAGCAACAATTAGAACCTTATATGGAACAATGGGCTGGTTCAAAATTGGGAAAGGAGTACATTAAGGCTATATACTGTCACCCTGCTTATTTAACTCATAAGCAGAGTATATCATGTGAAATCTGGGCTGGAATCAAGATTTCCAGGAGGAATAACAACCTCAGATATTCAGATCACACCAACTTAATGGCAGAAAATGAAGAGGAACTAAAGAGTTTCTTGATGGATGTAAAATAGGAGAGTGAAAAAAAAAACTGGCTTAAAGCTCAACATTCAAAAAACTAGGATGATGGCATCTAGTCCTGTCACTTCATGGCAAATAGATGGGGAAGCAATGGAAAACGTGACAGATTTTACAAAACCACTGTGGACAGAGACTGCAGCCATGAAATTAAAAGATGCTTGCTCCTTGAAAGAAAAGCTATGACCAACCTAGACAGCATAGTAAAAAGCAAAGACATTACTTTGCCGACAAAGGTCAGTCTAGTCAAAGCTATGGTTTTTCTAGTAGTCATGTACAGATGTGAGAGTTGGACCACAAAGAAGACTGAGCAGTGAGGATATGATGCTTTAGAACTATGGTGTTGAGAAGACCCTTGACAGTCCCTTGGACAGCAAGGAGATCAAACCCGTCAATTCTAAAGGAAATCAACCTTGAATATTCTTTGGAAGGACTGATGGCTGAAGCTCTAATACTTGGCCACCTGATGCAAAAAGCCACCTTATTGGAAAAGACTCTGATGCTGGGAAAGATTGAATGCAGGAAGAGAAGGGAATGGCAGAGAATGAGATGGTTGGATGGCATCACTGACTCAATAGACATGAGTTTGAGCAAACTCCAGGAGATAGTGAAGGACAGGGAAGCCTGGCGTGCTGTAGGCCATGGGGTTTCAAAGAGTCGGACATGACTTAGCAACTAAACAGCTGATAGTCGCATAAGAATTAGCGTTGCAACCATTGTTCATCTATCTCAGTTTCCTTCTTACTTTCTGAATTTCTGCATCATTGTTCACCTTCACATCAATTGTATATGACACAATAATTTCATATATTACCTAACTTTAAAATATTATTTGAATTTATACATCTATAATTTTCCTTTGCTTCTGGGAAAATATATTTTCATTGGAGCCTGTTTTCTTATCCTTTTTCAAGAGTGATGCACAATTATTGTTCAAAGTCCTGCTCCCTGAAATGAGTAAATATCTTCACTAAATTATTTCATTTAATGTGTCATGTTTTCTCATCTGGATTCAATAGGAAATACTAATAGCATTCCTCAGCTAAACAATAAGTGGGAGTGCATGCAGTTAATGCCATGTTTCTTCAATTCTTCTCTGATCCAGAATAACAAATACAATGGGGTGAGAAGTAGAGAAAAGAAATTAAGTGTATCTACATCTGCAAGCAACTGTTGCAGCCACTTTGTCAAGGGTAAAACAATCATCAATGAGCAATACAGATTGTTTGTCACCAGAATAACTGAATCAAGAGGTTCCAATTCATTGATTTCTTTCATTCCCATATGCTTGAACATCTGGGACACAAAGAAAAGTGCATATATGTTAATAGGCAATGCAGTGGTAATGACTTCTACCTAAACTAGAAATAGTTATCCATTTTTCCTTTAATATCTAACTTTACATTAAAATACTTTAGATGAATTCTGATGAAAACTCAGGAAGAACTAAGAAATACATGAATACAAAAGAAATGTAGCAGTGGAAGAAAATGAAAGCTTAAAATTTTTTACAAGGACAGTAATATTGGATAAACCTTTTATACTTTTGATTTGAAATGATATTACACAGCTAACGAAGTATAATATTCAACTTTTAAATATGTATTTTTTAAGATTCAATAACTAGGGCTTATGGCAATAAAGAATTTAGAGAAGGTTGGATTGGATTTTATGTTTATTTCATGTTTATTCCTCTTGTCAGATAGTACCACATTTCATCAGGTGTTCAGTAAGTTAACATTCAATCTGTGAAAACTGTCACATGAATTATTGTAGAAATATAGTAGGAAATACACATGTGGCTCATTGTATTCTCAAGTTTATAAGTCTGTGTGATGACTACACTATATATGTGTGGAAATAACATAATTATGCTCATAATTGATTTTTAAAACATGCAAATTAATATAATATGAACTGAATGCATAAGTATGGGGGCACAGTATAAAGCAATGATCAATGCCAGTGAGATTAATCAAGAAAGGTTCCTTGGAGGAAATGAATTCTAAGCTGAATTATATTTATTTATTTAGCACTCAATTAATGTTTTCTAATTATAAAAATAATATATTCTCATGGTAGTAAGTTTGCAAATTTAAAATTTGTGAAATAAAAGAAATTAAGAATCTACTGTCCAAAGATAATCACTATTCAGATTCCATTATTTTCCTTCCATTTTGTTCTTTTTCTTTTTACATAGCTACCATAATATTAAATATTTAGTATTATAACATTATGTTTCAGCAGGGTCTTAAGGTGTAGACATTGAGTGATTCAAATGCCTCATTAAAATCAAGTTTAATGCCATTAAAAATGTGTCATATTCATAAATCATTTGCCTACAACTGAACATTTAGATTTTTCAAAATTTTTGTTAAGACAAATAACTTTAAAAATCATCATTATTGATACCTTTTTACCCTAGTATTATTTTTTAAGGTAGACTTCATGATCAGATGTAATGATCATTTTAAAAGGTTCCATATATCTCTACACAGTCAGCAAAAACAAGACCAGGAGCTGACTGTAGCTCAGATCATGAACTCCTTATTGCAAAATTCAGAATTAAATTGAAGAACGTAGGGAAAACCACTAGATCATTCAGGTATGACCTAAAACAAATCCCTTATGATTATACAGTGGCAGTGACAAATAGAGTCAAGGGATTAGGTTTGATAGAGTGCCTGAAGAACTATGGACAGAGGTTTGTGACATTGTACAGGAGGCAGTGATCAAGACCATCCTCAAGAAAAAGAAATGCAAAAAGGCAAAATGGTTGTCTGAGGAGGCCTTACAAATAGCTGAGAAAAGAAGAGAAGCTAAAGGCAAAATAGAAAAGGAAAGATACACCCATCTGAACACAGAATTCCAAAGAACAGCAAGGGGAGATAAGAGAACCTTCCTCAGTGATCAATGCAAAGAAATAGAGGAAAACAATAGAATGGGAAAGACTAGAGACCTCTTCAAGAAAATTAGAGATACCAAACAAACAAAGCTAGTGGAGGTGATGGAATTCCAGTTGAGCTATTTCAAATTCTAAAAGATGATGCTATGAAAGTGCTGCACTCAATATGCCAGCAAATTTGGAAAACTCAGCAGTGGCCGCAGGACTGGAAAAGGTCAGTTTTCATTCCAGTCCCAAAGAAAGGCAATGCCAAAGAATGCTCAAACTACCACACAGTTGCACTCTTCTCACACGTTCGCAAAGAATGCTCAAAATTCTCCAAGCTAGGCTTCAACAATATATAAACTGTGAATTCCCAGATGTTTGAGCTGGATTTAGAAAAGGCAGAGGAACCAGAGATCAAATTGACAACATCTGTTGGATCATCGAAAAAGCAAGAGAGTTCCAGAAAAATATCTGCTTTATTGACTATGCCAAAGCCTTTGACTGTGTGGATCACAACAAACTGGAAAATTCTTAAAGAGATGGGTATATCAGATCACTTTACCTGCCTCCTGAGAAATCTGTATGCAGCTCAAACAACAGTTAGAACTGGACATGGAACAACAGACTGGCTCCAAATTGGGAAAGGAGGACATCAAGGCCTTATATATTGTCACCCTTCTTATTTAACTTATACATCATGCAAAATGCCGGGCTGGATGAAGCACAAGCTAGAATCAAGATTGCAGGGAGAAATATCAATAACCTCAGATACTCAGGTGACACCACCCTTACGGAAGAAAGCAAAGAGGAACTAAAGAGCCTCTTAATGAAAGCAAAGAGGAGAGTGAAAAAGCTGGCTTAAAACTCATCATTCAAAAAACTAAGATCATGGCATCCAACCCATTACTTCATGGCAAATAGATGAGGAAACAATGGAAATACTGGCAAACTTTATTTTCTGAGGCTCCAAAATCACTGTAGATGGTGACTGCAGCCATGAAATTAAAAGACACTTGCTCCTTGGAAGAAAAGCTATGACCAACCTAGACAGCATATTAAAGAGCAATGACATTATTTACTGAAAATGGTCCATCTAGTCAAAGCTATGGCTTTTCCAGTAGTCATGTATGGAGGTGAAGGTTGGACGATAAGCTGAGTGCCGAAGAATTGATGCTTTTGAACTGTGGTGTTGGAGAAGACTCTTGAGAGTCCCTTGGACAGCAAGGAAATCAAACCAGTCAATCCTAAAGGAAATCAACCCTCAATATTCGTTGGAAGGACTGGTGCTGAAGCTGAAGATCCAATACTTTGGCCATCTGATGTGAAGAGCAGACTCATTAGAAAAGACCCTAATGCTGGGAAAGTTTGAAGGCAGGAGGATAAAGGGAATGACAGAGGATGAGATGGTTGGATAGCATCACCAATTCAATGGACATGAGTTTGAGCAAGCTCTGGTAGTTGGTGATGGGCGTGGAAGCCTGGTGTGATGCAGCCCATGGGGTCACAAAGAGTCAGACATGAATGAGTTACTGAACTGAACTGGTATCTGTATTATTTATAATTAATAAAAGCTAAGGCAATGGCACCCCACTCCAGTACTCTTGCCTGGAAAATCCCATGGATGGAGGAGCCTGGAAGGCTGCAGTCCATGGGGTCGCTGAGGGTCGGACACGACTGAGCAACTTCACTTTCACTTTTCACTTTCATGCATTGGAGAAGGCAATGGCAACCCACTCCAGTGTTCTTGCCTGGAGAATCCCAGGGACGGGGGAGCCTGGTGGGCTACCGTCTATGGGGTTGCACAGAGTCGGACACGACTGAAGCAACTTAGCAGCATCACTTCTTTGTAATTACTTATTTTTGTTTTATACTTGATTACATTGATCTGAATTCTCAGAAATATCAAAGGCTAATTATTAACTCTAAGATTCCTGCTCATTCAATAGTAATGAATTTAATAAAATGATACTGTTTAGAAATTTTATTAGCATGCTTGATATATTTTAAGAATACTGATATTTCTACTTTTCAAGAAATTTTTTGTTTTGTTTTTAGTCAGAAATCAATCTTGAGTTTTGCTCAAAAACTTTATAATATTTATTCCAATTTTTACATTACTTTAACACAATGTCCCCATTGAAACATCACTTTTATGTAACAGAATAAGGGTGACCTCATACACGTACTGTGAGATATCAATACACTGATATTCAACTGCATTAAAAATGCAAAATATCCACACAGATATTCTCAGTTCCCAATGTGTCACAGCTTGAAAACTTTGTGATTTTCCAGATAACAAATAAGAAAAATTTGTATTAAGATGTGGCAATGAAACTGATAATGAAAGGATAGATACTAAATACATTTCAAAGGAATAAGAACTGGCTAGACTTGACCAACAGTTATACGAGGCATGGAAGAATCAGGAAGCAAAAGAGTCTATGAGGATTATGAACCAAAGTGAATGGGAATCATATAGCATTTTTAACAGAAAGTCCCAACCTTTAGTATTGAGGCACACAAAGTGTCACAAGGATGTACTGCTGTTAATAAAGTCTCATAATTATGAATAATTTAGTTTTCATGAATTTAAGAGGATTTTCAAGTTTACCCCCAGAAAACATCACTTACTTTCACTCCTATATCATTTCTTCAGTGTAAAAGAGAATTTGATGGACATATTGCTAAAGGTAGGACTTTGTCTCTCCCACTCTAGTGCAGACTTAGCGAATGAACATACACTTTATGACTGTAACAATTAAACATTTCCTATTCTGGACTTTCCTTCTCCAAAAGGAGAAAACTCGGGAAGAAAAGATGATTTGTGAATGGGAAAAAAAATGATAATATTTATGTCATAAGAAATACCTAGAAGGAAGCCACTTTTTGATGGAAGTTTGCTTACACCGGTAGATCCCCCATGGGTAAAAAGACTCTCTTCCACATGCCACAACTTGTTAGACTATCCTGCTCCATCTATGCAGAATTAGTGCTCCCTGCACTTTGCACTTGATTCTTTAAGTTCCTTCTGAAACGCGAATCTCTTTTTCATGTTTATAGCTGCAGTATCCAGCAGAAGCACAAACCTAGTTCAGTTTCAAAATGGATGGTCTCTGAGGCCAAAACAGTCTTCTGCATTTCACAGAGAAATCTGTATTAATTCAATTCCTTTGATAATTAATTTTATTTATATTAATGAGGATGGACTATTAATCCACTACTGCTATTGTATCTGTTTTGTAAAAGATATACATGGCTGGCAGAAAAGAAAATATTTTATAAGATAAATTATATGCTTTCTTGAAATGACTATATTTTTCATGAAACAGATATTCAGTAAACATATGCTTTCATTAATATATGCTATTATTACAATTACTTGGCCAGGTATTGACTATACTGATGAAGTGAGAGGTAGTTTCAAGCTGTAGACTTTCAAAACTGAAAATGTACATATAAGGTACATTTCATACATATCATACATCATAGCAGCTTATTATTAATACAATTCTTGAGTTCACTGTCATTTTTAAGTTTAATTATCCTAAATATGACTGGGGGATTTTAATGGCTATAACTCAAAATCTCTTGTCTATTTTTTTAGCATTATTCAATCTATTCTTAAAAAATTAAATTTTCACTGTTCAGCTGATCAGGATCCCAACATTCTTCATTTCATTACCCAATCTTTTCTGACTGAAATAATGTCAAACTTATTGCAGTCATGCATTTTACACAAGTTTATTATTCCTTATTTAAATCTTAAGGAGAATTTCATTAATTTTTTTATCCTCTAATAAAAAAGAACTGAGTACTTTTACTTTAAATGCAAAAATAATGTTTTCCTAAGTAATTTTTCTAGATCCTAAACAAAATAATTTTTAAGGAAAATATTTTAAAATATAATATTTTAATTTTTTCAAATGAATATTTATTATGAGATTTTGTTAAGAGAGTATTGGAGGTTTTTAACCAAGCGAATATCTTAGGAAAGATAAAATAACATAGTACCAGTTTTTAAGTTTTGGATACACAGAACCACAGTTATCTATTTAAAACAATAATAATAATACCAGAAAAATTCAAAAGGTAGTTGTTTCTAGTGGATAAGGATATATTTTTATTTGGGGTTTTGCTCACTTATATTTCAAAGTCATCTGCAACGGGCATGTATTATAGTTTAATTTTTAAAGATCATTTTATTTACATCAAACTTTATATGTTTCTTTCATTTTACATCAGAGACTTTGTAATAGTAGAAGCAACTATATTTAAAAATGGATCCTCATAAAACCCCGATTCTGGGCTAGTATAGTGTGCCTCCTCAGTAATGAAGCACAGGAGTATAGCTGTAAAATTGTTTTAAGCACATCATATGTGTATCTGCCCTTATTTTTTTAATGCAGATCAATAGAAAATACATGGTTTTATATGTTGGATTTCAAATTAAGGACTACGTTTTAGACTTTCTTTTGCTTAACAAAATATATCTGTATTCAGAAAAAAATTATTTGCTGTGAAGCAGAGTAAAATTGATCAAGTAATCCAAAGCATAAGTTAAATTTATTTTTTGAGGAGTTATAGATTTTTATCCCCATTTGGATTTAACACCACTATAAGTTCATGTATGTGCATGCTCAGTCACGTCCAACTCTTTGCAACCCCACAGAATGTAGCCCGCCAGCTCCTCTGTCCATGGAATTCTCCAGGCAAGAATACTGGAGTGGGTTGCCATTTCCTTCTCCAGGGAAATCTTCCTGACCCAGGGATTGAACCCACATAACTTGCATGTCCTGCATTGGCAGGCAGACTCTTTACCACTGAATCTCCTGGGAAACCCCATACATGCAACCACAGAAAAATGGTTCTCAAAGTGCAATCTGGGACAACTGGGGGCCCCCAAATTCAAAACTATTTTCATAATAATGCTCAGTTCATTTCAGTCATTCAGTCATGTCCGACTCTTTGCAACCTCATGGACTGCAGCACAACAGGCTTCCCTGTCCATCACCAACTCCCTGAGCCCACTCAAACTCCTGTGCATCACATTAGTGATGCCATCCAACTATCTCATCCTCTGTTGTCTCCTTCTCCTCCTGCCTTCAATCTTTCCCAGCATCAGGGTCTCTTCCAATGAGTCTGTTCTTCGCACTAGATGGCCAAATTATTGGAGTTTCAGCTTCAGCATCAGTCCTTCCAATGAACATTCAGGACTGATTTCCTTTAGGATGGACTGGTTGGACTGCTTGGACTCCTTGCAGTCCAAGGGACTCTTAAGAGTCTTTGCCAACAGCACAGTTTAATAATGCTAGGAAATTCTTTTCCTTTTGCACTCTCATTCTGCTGTAAGTGTGCAGTGGGATTTCACAGAGGCTATATACATGTGATATTAGAACAGATTGAATCCAGACACAATATAAGATTCCCAGAATCTTCCAATAAGCCAATTTTTGAAGAGATTTGCAAAAACATAAAGCAGTGTTAATCTTTTTACTGATCTTTTTTTTTTCCTTTGGAAAAATAGTTATTGTTCAAAGAAGTCATTTGTTTTAGTGTATAATAAGTTTATTGTCTATTTTAAATGAATTAATATATAAGTAATTTAAAATTTTCTTTTAATTTCAAATATGATAAATACAGAACCAACACAAATAAAATTTTTCTTAATTGTAAAGTTGTCATGACACCAAAAAGTTTGAGTACACCTATACCGCCAAGTTTAAGTAACCACTTGGTGACAGGACTATTTACTTCTTATGTTTTTAATCTTAGATCTAGACCTTCTTCTAGACCAGAGATAAGCAAATTTCTTCTCTTGGCCATGCTCAATCACACTCAGTTGTGTTCAACTCTTTGTGGCCCCATGGACTCTAGCCCGCCAGGCTCCTCTCTGCCCATGAGATTTTCCAGGTTAGAATACCAGAGTGGGTTACCATTTCCTCCTCCAGGGGATCTTCCCGACTCAGAGATGGAACTAGCATCTCTTGCATCTCCTGCGTTGGTAGACAGATTCTTTACCACTAGCTCCACCTGGGAAACCCCTGTTGGCCATATGGGCCTGTAAATATACTTTAGGCTTTGTGGGCCATATAATTTCTGTTGCAACTAGTCAAATCTGTCATTATATTGCTGAAGCATCTATAGATACTATGTAAGCAAATGAGTGTGGTATTATTCAAATAAAACTTTGTTTACTTAGATGGTGGGCCAGATTTAGCCACAGACTATAAGTGACCAACTCTTGCCCTAGTTTCAAATTTATTTTTTAGTGTGTGTGCATATGTGTACATGGTGTGGAGGAAGGAATTAGAAATGTAACATTTATCTCTTATCTCTTTAGCATTTATTAAGAACTATATGCTTTATATATTATTTAAATAGTTACACTTCTGTGAGTTGGTTATAGATACTAATTTTTAATGCTATTTTATAGATGAGGAAACTATGATATAAAAATACGACATGCAGTAAGTACAAAAGCGACTTGGATTTCAATTCCAGTCTGACTTTCAGTTTGGCAGAATGCTTGCTATCATCATCAGCACCAGCATCAGGGGCAGTAAAAGCAACAGGTAGCATTTCCACAGTACTTCTTAGTACACAAGGTGCATTCACATAGATTTCCTCATTTGATCTTCTTACACACACACATACACACAAACACACAAAAAGAGCCAAAACCTCTGTAACAGGTAGAACTAGTATTACTATTTCCAGTTCACAGAAGAAGAAAATGGGGTTCAGACAGCAAAGCCACAATTCTGACCCATATATTTTTTGTTCCTAATTCAAATGTTCTGTTTTTATAGATCACTTTGGAGGGTTTACCCATTTTAAGATTTCTGGAAATCAAATATTTCTCCTTTTTTCCTTGATACCTAATCTTTTAGCACAAACTTCAAAGTTATAAAATGTCCATTTCTCTGAAATGTACAAAATGGAACATAGAGTGAAAATGTGCATTTTATCTCCATCTCTATGAAATAGAATTCATGCTGAATCAATGGGAAAGCATCAAAGGTCAAAGAGATGGAAAAGACCTCAGCTTAGAATTAGTAACAATTTCAATGAGGTATTCTTCTTTGAAGCAGAAGGTAATGGGGCTACTAGGACATTCAAGTGACCCAGAGTTACAGTGGCTTTCATTCCTACAATAAATGAGACCAGAAACCATTGCATCCTGTAGAACTGCGATGGTAATCTGTGAGCCTCTTATTGACCATTTTAAAAGCCCCAGATATACAAGTTGATATATCTCTTGGTGAAATATGTTTAGAACATGATAGTGTTAAGGATCCAGTGTGGATAAATATTTGCTTTAGGTTAAGAACAATTTACAAATCTATAAATTGACTGATAGTTTATATATCTTTCTTCTGAAAACACTGATAGCTAATTTAAGAAAGAAACTAAATAGAATAAAATATAAATTTATGGTAAGATTATTTTAAAAAAGGCTCTTTGTGCTAATGATGCAAGTGAAAAAGGGAATATTTAAGGTTCCAAATCACCCCAGCATATTTTCCTGATAGGGTCAATTTTAGCTAATACTATCTTTAATGGCCCTCTCTCACTAGTCCTTGAAATGAGTATTCCCTTGCTGCCCATTAGCTATGCAGAGATCACCCATTGTCTAGATTTTTCTTCTTCTAATTGAATCTTACATTCTTACCCCCACCCACTCAAAGAGGTGTGCTAGTAAAATAGCAGTAGGGAAGTGAGACAGATCACTTCCAACTTCTGTCATCAAGTCTTCAGACATCAGAGGCCAAGAGATGATTATTTAATGAAAAGGAAGTTGACATTATTTTAGTATGTAGTATTTAGTATTTGAGTATGTAGCAGGAAATATATGAGAAGGTGTGAAATAATGAAAAATATATAATCTGGTCTCTGCCTCCTGTATCTGGCATGTTGCTCCTAAATCCTTTATGATGGCCTAAGACAAGTTTCATTGTTGCTGTTCAGTCACTAAATTGTGTCCAACTATTTGTGCCCTCATGGACTGCAGCACACCAGGTACCCCTGTCTTTTACTATCTCACAGAATTTGCTCAAATCCATGTCCACTGAATCAGTGATGCTATCTAATCATCTCATCCTCTGTTGCCCCTTTCTCCTTTCACCTTCAATCTTTCCCAGCATGAGGGTCTTTTCCAATGAGTCAGTTCTTCGCAGCAGGTGGCCAAAGTTTTAGAGCTTCAGTTTTAGCATCAGTCCTTCCAATGAACATTCAGGGTTGATTTCCTTTAGGATTCACTGGTTTGATCTCCTTGCAGTACAAATGACTCTCAAGAGTCTTCTCCAGCACCACAATTCAAAAGCATCAATTCTTCAATACTCAGTCTTCTTTATGGTACAACTCTCAGATCCATTCATGACTACTGGAAAAACCACAGCTAAGAGAAGTAGAAATATCTTTCTTTTTCTAATATTTTGTCTCTTTGACCTTGGTTTCTGAAGCTCCCAAATTCCTTGGAATTCATTGGACGACAATAGTGTCTTTACTTCTAATGAGACAACTCTTGGTGGGCCCATCAATAACTTCATGCTGGGGGCTAACCACTAGAGACCAGCCATGATTAGAAGCTGGAAACTCATGGCCTCGCTTTTTATGCTCTGGGAAGGGGAGAGGGACTGGAGACTGAGTTAATCATTGATCATGTCTATGTGATGAAGTGAAGTGAAGTGAAAGTCGCTCAGTCATGTCTGACTCTTTGAGATCCCGCAGACTATACAGTCCATGGAATTCTCTAGACAAGAATATTGGAGTGGGTAGCCTTTCCCTTCTCCAGGGGATCTTCCCAAACCAGGGACTGAACCCAGGTCTTCTGCATTGCAGGGGTATTCTTTACCAGCTGAGCCACAAAGGAAGTCTATGTGATGGAGCCTCCATAAAAAAACCCAAACTACAGAGCTGGGAGAGCTTCTGGGTTGATGAATACATCCAGGTGCTAGGAGGGTAGCACACTCCAACTATAGGGAGACAGATGCTAGTGTGCTCAGAACTCTCCTGTACCTTTCTCTATATCTCTCTTCATCTGGCTATTTATCTATATCACTAATTATATCTTTTATAATAAACCAGTTAACATAAGTAAGTTTCCCTTGAGTTCTGTGAGCCATTACAACAAATAATAAAACTCAAGGAAGGGATTATAGGAATCTTGGTGTATACAGCCTGACAGAAGTACAGTGACAACCTGAATTTATGATTGACATCTGAAGTGGGGGAAGTCTTGTGGGACAGAGCCCTTTACTTGTGAGATATGAAGCTATTGATATATCGAGGCAGATAGTGTCAGAACTGAATTGAATTATGGGACATCCACCTGGTGTTGAAGAACTGCTTGATGTGTGGAAACCCCACATATCTGATGTCAGTAGTGAAGTAGGTAGTAGTGTGAAAATAGAGGAGAAACACAGCATATTTTTACAACTTACAACTTATCCTGCAACAATTAATCAATTACAGAAAACTTAGCCAAAAGAGTAGCAGAAACCAAATTGCTCAAATCACTAAATTCAGCAAAATCCCTGGCAACCTACCACAATAACCAAAATCTCCTCAGCAGGGCTGAAGCCTAGGTGGTGTAATAGGTGTTTTCCATCATAATTTTCACGCTTCTCTGATAATTGTAACTGCTCTCCTGCTATGTTATACTTCCCATTCTCAGAAACTACTTAGAATTCTTGAGTGAAATCTTGTAGAAATTAAGCTGAGAGGACTCTGAGAAGAAATGATGAATGCTGAGTTATTCAGCCACTTGTGATTATTTTATTTAAAGCCAAATATTACTAAAATTTTGACAAGCTGTCATTGTACTATTATTAAACTTCTTGAAGAATTTCAAGATGGAGACAAGCATAACTTTAGAAATGTGAAAAGCAGAATGACAAAAATCAGTGGTTGATTTCTTAAGCTGATTTGGGCTCTGTGTGTGAAATCATGAATGCAGGAGGAACACAACAGACTATCTGGCAACCATGTAATGGATTTTGTCTCAGATACAATACAGACTTAAAATGGAATAGCTTGAAAAGAGTCCATCCCATCACAGAGGAGCTCCAAAACCAGGCTTCCTTATGATAATTTCTGTTCCATAGAACTTTGGTTTTCAACTTCTAGTGTACCTAAAAGTTACTTTGCTTCAAAAATACTATCCTGAGAGAAGGAAAACAGAAACAATTATCTATGGTAGGTTCCATGTTGCTAACGCTCAAGAACAGATATAACCAATGTATGTTGAGAAAAGTCAGAATTGTGCTTAAACACAGTTGGAGTACTGAGAATTGACTGAAAAAGAGCATGATGAACTTTCTGGGATAACAATAAAATTGTTCTACATCTTGTTCTGGGTGGTCACCATATATAATTTACTACATACAGTTATGTCTCCATAAAGTACTATTTAAAAAATAATCTACTGGCTATCTAGTTAGAAATGCAAATTATTAAAACTCAATATCAAGGATACTAATTCAGGAGATATAGGAGGATAAAGTCCTCAAATCCACAATTTGATCTTCAGTGGGGTAACTCTTAGATCATACTTTAAAATTTGCTGATAGATTGAACAATGCTTTACCTTTAAACAGAGCTACCTAAGGCCTTCCAGAGCATGTTGGAGATTTCTGCTCAGCTTTAGGAAGACTATCCTAGGTTCTCCCCATACCATGTCTGCATTAGTCAAGTGGACTATTCTCTTATACCTCTAGTCTCCTTAGGATAATTAAAATGGAATAATAATTTCTGTCTCCTATCTCATTGCTGTGTCTCCTGGTCTATAGGTTCTTACATGAGCTGCTCATGGAGTTGAATCCTAATTTTCATGTTTGACACTAGAGATTGCTGTATTTCCTGTTTGCAAGCTTCTATACAGTAACTGGCAGAGCTGTCATGGGTCATGGAAAAATGACAAAATTTTCTAACACTGATGAAAAAAATATATATATATATACATATAAGAAATTGTTATTACTTTTCTCAACAAGAATGTCTATTGTCTGGAAGCTAACAAACTGTAAAGTTAAGATTGAAAACATGAACTTTAAAATGAGCTATTTTCTATTTCTTCTAGTTTTATTTTTAAACTCTTATTTTATTGATTTGTTAAAAATAAAAATGATTGTTAAATATATTTAAATAGAATTAAATCAATCTAGCTTAATTGATTAAAAAATTTAGATAATTACCAAAATAATTATTACTATATATACACAAAAACAGTGAAGCTTTATATATAATTTAACACTAATGAATTAATGAATTAATACAGAAGCCATCAAATTTAACCAAACTATGAAAATACAGCTTTAAAAAAGCATTAAAAATTGGCAACTTTTTACACAAATTTCCAGTAGTATTTCACAACTGTGAGGTTTTGGAGGCAAGGAAGAAGTTTTAGCAGAACTGAACAGAGAAATAAACAGTTCTACAAGAGGAATTGGAGATTTCAATACTCCTATTGCAATAATAGATAAAATAAACAGACAAAAGATAATAGAGGACTTGAACAGCACAATAAACCAACCAGGTATAACAGGTATATGTAGAATTCTTTACCAAATAACAACCAAATATATATTCTTCTCAAGTGCACATGGGTCACTTTTCCATACAGGACAATGTTAGGACACAAATAAAGTCTCCAACACAATGATATGAAGTTAGAAACCAATAACAGAGAAAACTGCAGAATTCGCAAATCAGTAGAAATTTTTTAAAAAATCAATTAATCAAAGAATTCAAAGAGAAATTAGAAAATACTTATACACCAATGAAAACAAAAATACAATATATCATATTGATGGGACACAGTGAAAGGAGTGCTGCTGCTGCTAAGTCGCTTCAGGCGTGTCTGGCTCTGTGCAACCCCACAGAAGGCAGCCCACCAGGCTCCTCTGTCCATGGGATTCTCCAGGCAAGAATACTGGAGTGGGTTGCCATTTCCTTCTCCAGGGGATCTTCCCAACCCAGGGATCAAACCCCGGTCTCCTGCATCGCAGGCAGACGCTTTATCCTCTGAGCCACCAGGGAAGATCTCAAATCAGTAACTTAACCTTATAACTTAAAGAACTAGAAAAAGAATAACAAACTAAACCCAAAGCTACCAGAAGAAAAGATATAAGGAAGACTTAAGGTTAGTACAGAGATAAACAATATGGAGAACAGAAAAATCAACAAAACCAAAAGTTGGTTCTCAGAAAAGATTAACAAAATTAGCAAACCTTTAGTTAGATGAACTAAGAAAAGAGGAAAAAAGACTCAAAATATTAAAACCAGAAATGAAAGGGAGGACATTACTGTGGTATTGAGATCTATAAGAAATATATATTTGATCTTTGGCCCAGTTTCTGACACATAATTCCTAAAATCCTTCATATTTCTTGCAATAAATGTGTCTTTTGTTATGTTAATGAGGTTACTTTGGGAACAGGATTGGTTGGTTTTCAGTGGACCCAACTTCCCACTCCCAACTTTTAGTTAGTCCCATTACCAATTTCTAGGAAGAGAAGAGAAGAGGGACTGGAGATTAATCAATCACCAATGGCCAACAATGTAATCAATCCTGCCTATGTAATGAAGCCTCCATAAAAACCCAAAATAATGGGGATTGGAGAGATTCCAGGTTGGCAAACATTTGGCAATTTAGGGGACAGTGTTGCAGCTAGAGAGGGCATGAAAGTGCCACACACTACCCCCATACCTTGCACCATACATCTCCTCTATCTGGCTACTCCCAAGTTATATCCTTTTATAATAAACCAGTGATCTATTAAGTAAAACGGTTTTCTGAGTTCTGTGAGCTACCCTAGCAAACTGAGGGCTTCTCAGGTGGCTCAGTGGTAAAGAATCACCTGCCAGTGCACGAGAGGCAGGAGACACGGGTTTGATCCCTGGACGGGGAAGCTCCCCTGGAGGAAGGAATGGCAACCTGCTACCTGCTCCACTATTCCTGCCTAAAAAGCCCCATGTACAGAGGAGCCTGGTGGGACACAGTCCATGGTGTCACAAAAAGTGGGACACAACTGAGTAACTGAACACACACACATACACTAGCAAATTAGTCAAACCTACAGAAGAAGTCATGGGAACTTCTGAATTATACTCAGTCATTCAGAAGTACAGCCAACAACCTGGACTTGTCACTGGTATCTTAAGTTCAAGAAACCTGTTTTTGGAACCTCCAATCTATAGCAAATGGAGCAGAAACACCGGTGATAACCTGCTGATACCTGAGAATTTCTTGATGTTATGTGGGAAATCCCCACACGAATATTGGGATTGAATCCAGAAACCCAAAATAATTACTAACAATTCTATAGAAATAAAAATGACTATACAAAAGTATTAAGAGCAATTATACAAGTATAAGTTATATAATCTAGATGAAAATACTAGAAACACAAAACCTATCAAGACTAAACCAGAAAATCTGAGACTAACCAGATATAGAATATCTGAATACACCTATAATTAGAAAGGAGATATGTAGCAAACATTCAAAGAACTAAAATTCTTTCTCAAACTTATCCAAAAATTGAAGAGAAAACTTTCCAAGTAGTTCTGTGAGGCCAGCATTACCTTGATAGCAAAGTCAGACAAAGACACTGGGAAAAAAACTACAGATCAATATCCCTTAAGAATATTGTGAGGAAAAAACCTTCATAAAGTACTAGCAAATGGAATTTGATCACATATTAAAAGATTATACACTATGACCAAGTGTGATTTATTTCTGGAATGCAAAGATGGTTAACATATAAAAACCAGTTGATGAAACAGACCATATTAACAGAATAGAGGACTAAATCAACACAATCAACTAAATATATGTCAAAAATAAAAAAAAAATCATTTGACAAAACTCATTTTCACAAACACTCAAAAAATTAAGAATAGAGGGAAATTACCTCAACATAACAAAACCAATATATGAAAAACTCACAGAAAATACCATACTCATTGTAAAAAAAAACTGAAAGCTTTTCCTACAAAGTCATGAGCAGAGCAGTTAACCTGATTTTCCCACTTTTATTCAACATAGTACTGAGACACTTGGTCAGAACAATAAGGCGAGAAAAACAAATTAAAAGTGTCCAGATAGGAAGGAAGAAGTCCAATGATCCCTGTTAACAGATGATGTGATCTTATATATATATATATATATAAAACTTCAAATATTAAAAAGAAAGGTTAACAAAAAAACCCTGTTAGAACTAGTAAATTCAGCAAAGTAACTGGATAGAAAGTGAACACCCAAAATTCAGTTCCATTTTTATACAGTAATAATGAACACAACTAAAAAGAAATTAGGAAAATGATTCCATTCAATGGTATAAAAAAGATTAAAGTACTTAGGAATCAATTTAACCAAGGAATTGAAAAACATACAAAGAAAACTATTAAACAGGTGAAAGAAATTAAAGATATTCTTAAAAATAGAAATAAAGCTCATGTTAGTGGATTAAAAGACTTAATATTATTTAACATTCTTAAAATGATAATATTACCGGAAATGATTTACAGATGTAATACAAAACCTATCAAAGTCAGTGAGTTTTTTGCAGAAATGGAAAACCCATGCTAAAATTCATGTGAAATCTCAAGGGACACTGAATAGCTAAAAGAATCCTAAAACAGATCAAGAAAGCTAGAGGACTTACATTTCCTGATTTTAGAGCTAAGTGCAAAACAAAACTACAGTAATCAGGAGAGTATAGTACTGGTCAATATATTCAAATGATTTTCAATAAGGATGCTGAAACCATTAAGAAAAAAGACAGTTTTTCCAACAAATGGTTGCAGGAATACTGGATATTCACATGCAAAAAAAAGTTGCATTTTTACCTAAGACCATATACAAAAACTACTTCAAAACAGATCCATGATCCAAGCTTTACAATGTCAGATTAGCAACAGTTTCTTGGGTATGACACCAAGGCACAGATAACAAGAGGAAAAATAAACATATTCATGATGTTTTTTAAAAAATTGTATATCCAAAGACACTATCTACAGAGTACAAAGACAACCTATAGAATAGGAGAAAATATTTGCAAATCACATTTCTTATAAGGAGTTAATATTTTAAATATATAGATAACTCCTAACACTCAAAAACAAACACAAAACAACCCAATTCAAACATAGGGAAAGAACTTGAACAGTCATTTCTCCAAAGAAGATATACAAATTGCCAATAAACACATAAAAAATGTTCAACATCATCAACCATTAGGAATATGCAAAGCAAAACTATTCAATACAATGAAATACTATTGCACACCTAGTAGGATGGTTGCTATCAAAACAAAAACAGAAAATAATAAACATTGGTGAGGACGTGGAGAAACTATAAACACTTGCGCACTATTAATGAGAATGTAAAATGCTATAATCATTAAGGAAAATAGAATGATGCTTCCTCAAAAAAAATAAAAAAAAGTTATCATAAAAATAATCCAAACAATTTCACTTCTGGATGTATACTGAAAAGTATTTGAAGCAGAATCTCAAAGCGATATTTGTACATCCATGGTCGTAGCAACGTTGCTCACAATAGCTAAAAAGTGGAAGCAATTGAAGTCTCCATTGGTGGATGAACAGATAAGCAAATGCAGTAAAAGAAGGTAGGAAATGGAAAGAAATACTGCAATATGCTACAATATGAACAAACACTGAGGGCATATACTAAGGAAAATATGCCAGTTACAAAAAGACAAATACTATGTATTCCGTTTATATGAGGTCAAAATCATACAGATATAAAATGAAATAGTATTAATAGTTGCTCAGGAAAATGGGATGGGGAGTTATTGTTTAATGGCACAGTTTCAGTATTGTAAGAGAAAAAGTGGAAGAGTTCTGGAAAGGATAGTGATAAAGATTGCACAAAAATGTAAATTTTACCTAACTAATGCCACTGAATTCCACACTTAAAAAGATGCTTAAGATAAAATTGTACATGTATTTTACAACAATAAAAAAATTGTGGACTTCCCTCATGGTCCAATGGTTAAGAATCCACCTACCCATATGGGGACATGGGTTGTACCCCTGGTCTGGGAAGACCCCACATGCCTAAGGGCAGCTAAGCTCCTGCCCCACAACTACTGAAAGTCACACGCCTTATGTTCTGCAACAAGAGAAGAAGTGCTTCTCACTGCAAGGAGAAGCCCACTCACCCCTAGGAAGAGTAGCCCCCATTTGGCACAACTAGAGAAAGCCTGCACACAGCAATGAAGCCCCAGGATGGCCAAAAATGAATGAATGAATTTTAAAAACTGAATTAATGTACTATAAGACCACTAAGGGTTGTGCTCTCAAAATAAGTGGAATACAAAGGTATCTGGAAACTTCCAACTGGACTTGCAAATAAATTGATATGTAAATTACAGGTTATTTATTTAACATACCTTTCATTTTAAAGCACAGAGTACTATTTATCATATAACAAATTATGTAACAAAATCCTTGTATGTACTATTCATATTTAAGCCACACTTATAATTCACTGTATTTGTTTCAGATTATACTCTTCATTTATAGGAAAAAAATTGTACAGATACAGCTAAACCCACCCCAGATCTATTTCCCTTCGTCTCTTCTAAAAGGGAACTACTATCCTAAAGCCAGGAAATACGATTTTAATTCATGTTTATATAGTTCTATTAAATATGTAGGCTCCTTGAAATAATACATGTGGGGCGGCTATTTACATAAAGGGCATTTCTCTTTTTTAAAACCTTTTTTTCACTCTGTATCAGGTTTTTTAGTTTTACTTGCATAGATTTGGAAAAAAACAAAAAGCCAAGAAACCTCGTCTGAGTCTGGCTAGGTTACCGAGCCAACCTGAGCAGTCAGACAGCCTGAGGGGACAACTTGAGGAGAAGACATCTGAGAGCTCAGAACTCACGGATCCAGACTAGGAATTGTGGGAAGGCTCCAGAAGAAGTTGCCAGGGCAGATGCGCGCGGTGGAAAAGCTCATCTCCTCCCATTCCCCCTCCTGCATGCCCCACATACCTGACCCAGAGCTCAGAAGATAGGGAGTCGCACCTGCAGACACCGACCAAGGACCACAGGACTTCGGGTGCCAAGACCAAGCCGTCGTGGCGGCGGGATGCTCACACGGCAGGCCTTCACAGGGAAGCGGTCACAGCTGCGTCCAGAGAGCACAAGTGCCGGTTGCACCTGGTGACGCTATCAGCCAGGTGAGGAGCAACAGGAAGAGCGGAAGCGCAGGGGAGGCCTTGGGTGGGCGTGGTTTGTCCCTGAGCTCTGCCCAGAACACGGCCTCCAAGAGGTCCCACACCAAGACAGGCTCTGCAGACTAGCCTTACCCAGAGAAAAACCCAGTAGAGCTAGTTATATCACTTTGATTTCAGTGTAATATTTGGTTGATTAAATATATCTCGTGTTATTAAAAAGTCAAGTTGTTTGCAATTTTTCCTGTTAAAATGTTGCTGTATAAAGAAATCCTACTATATGTATACATATGCAAATTTTTTTCTAGGATAGAAAATAAGAGAAATTATTATATCATAGGGGTTTCCCCAGTGGCTTAGCAGTAAAGAATCTGCCTACAATGTAGGAGAAGAGGCAAGAGTCACAGGTTCCATCCCTGGGGATCTCTGGATTGGGGAAATTCCCTGGAGAAGGAAATGGCAGTCCACTTCAGTATTCCTGCCTGGAAAATTTCATGGACAGTGGATTCTGGCAGGCTACAGTCCATGGGGTCACAAAAGAGTCTGACAGGACTTAGTGACTAAACACATACAATATATCATAGAGCATGCTCATCTTAAACTTTAGGAGGTATTCTAAATTGCTCTTCAAAGAGAGATTACTTAAAATCATTCTTTGTTTGCAAAATTCTAATATATTAAGAAGGAAAGCAACAAATTTCTTTAGAAAGAGACTTGGAAAAATGACATGAGTCAGGCCAACTTAATTAGAAATACCTCACCACCATTTTCTTCTAAGATAACTCATATTCAAAAACTGGTTAAGATAAACATGCATTTCATTTAAAATGCCTTTTGGTACACTGCTAAGAAGCCTTTCTAATGACATGGAAGAGAGAATAAACTGAGAATTCCAACAATAAATTCAAGGTATGTCTTTACTAACGAAATGAAATAGATGCATGAGCAAAATATATACATAATTGCTCATTCTCAGACACTTCAGTAACATCTGATTCTTTGCAACCCTAGGGATGGTAACCCGCCAGGCTCCTCTGTCCATGCGTTTCTCCCAGCATGAATACTGGAGTGGCTTGCCATGCCTTCCTCCAGGGGATCTTCCCAACTTAGGGATCAAAACCACATCTCCTTCATTGCAGGCATTTCTTAAACCACAGAGCTTTACTAACCTACAGTTAGTGTGCTCACTCACTCACCAGGGAGCTCCACAGGTGCAGGTTGCACCTGGAGAAGCTATCATCCAAGGGAGGAGCAACATGGGAAGGGGAGGGGAGGGGGAGATCCCACTCTTTGTGATCCCATGGACTGTAGCCCACCAGACTTCTCTGTCCATAGGATTCTCCAGGCAAGAAGACTGGCGTGGGTCATTTCAAATCAGTTTTCATTTAAAGTGTGAAACATGTGTCAATATGTGTTGAGGTTCCTCTTTTCTTTTTCCCATCTTTTTTTTTTTAAGTATGGAGATATCCAGTTGTTCTAACACCTGGACAAAGACATATTTGTTCAAAGACAACCATTTGTCCATTTACTGGCCTACGCAATTTTATCAAAAATAAACTGATCATATATGTGTGGGTTGATTTCTGGCCTCTGTAATCTGTTCCATTTTCTATACATTACATCCTTTCAACAACCCCATACTTTTTTAGTTACCACAGTTTATGAATAATCTTGAAATTAGGTAGTTTGAATGCTCTAACCTCATACTTTTATGCAGAATCATTTTATTTATTCTAGTTGCTTTGCCTTTCCATATAAATTTCAGAATCTTCTTGTCAATATCTATAAAAATGCTTGCTGAAATTTTCATTGAGATAAATATATAGATCAAACTGGAGAGAAGTGACATCTTAATTCTCATCTTTAATTCCAGAACACAGACTATATCTCTCTCATATCAAGGCATATATAGCAGAAACTGTATTTCTTTTATCAGTGTTTTGTAGGATTAGGAAGCTTTATTTGTATCAATCAGATATGGAAACAACTCAAACAAATGCTCATCAATACATGAATAGGAAAACAGATTTTGGTCTCTGTACTGTGGAATACTACTCAGCAGTAAAAAGAAGAAATTATTGATAGAAACATACAAGAACATATCTGGATTTTAAAGGTAATTATGCTCCATGAAAGAAGTCAGTCCAAAAAATACTGCATTCTGTATGATTTTATGTATTTAAAGCTCTATAAATGTAAAGCTAATCAATACTGACAGAAAGAACATCAGTAGTCGCCTGGGTATGGGTTGGAGGTTGACAGAAGAGAGTAGAACTGAGGTTTTACAAAGAGACACAGGTAAACTTTTGGGGGTGATGGATATGTTCCTTCTTTTGTGGTAATGGTTCATGGGTGTACACATAGCTCAATACTGATCAAAGTATATAATTTAAGTGCTTACAATGTATTGTATGACACATATAACTCAATGAAGCTTGCTTGTTTTACTTTGTATTGCTAAATTTGGTTCTGCATCTTTGACAACATGCTAATAGCCATTACATCACCTGTCCCATATTTTCTCCCAAAAGAGGAATTTGAAGACTTCACGACAGAATCAATACATGGAGCTCTAGTAACAAAACAGGACCAGTTCTCACCGGTCTACATTTTCTAAATATATTCAGATCACAAAGTAACCACATAATCACACATTTATAACTAAATACTCATCTAAGTTAAAGGAATACTTTTCTCCCTGGAAGTCGTAAATTGTAACAATATATTGCATTAGGTAATCACAGTTTTGAAGAATAGATGGTGTCCCATTCAGAGTGGTTACTTAGGACATTATAATGGCAGTGTTCCATTCATCACAGCAAATAGAAGAAATGACACAAATACAATAGAAAGGTCATTAATGTAGAAAGGTTTTAAAACTGTCATCAGACCCATTAGATTTGCTACCAGTATTTTACATAAAAATTGCCTGCTGTGAGGATACACTACCTGAGATTAGATATTTGAAGAAAATCAAATCAGATACTTGATTGCTAGATGGCATAGCTGTTAAAAGGCCAGACACAAATATATATGAGTAGAAGCTTGATGCATTGAAGGCAGAAATGTCAAGAGACAAATTTCCTTGAGAAATAGCCTGATTCTTTGGTTAGGAGCTGAAATAAGATGGAAACCCATTTTTCAAAACAAACCTGAGGATTATCATTTTTGTCTATCATGGAAAAATATTCATCAATACGTTCATATACTGTGGGTTCAGCCAAGTAATTCAATCAAGTAAGTTTGTCAAAGTGACCTTTGTTCTCTTCTTTTTTAAACCTTGACATGGAAAATGTCACTAGAAAGCTGTTCAAACTCTTGAGGTGTGTACTCTGATAAAGGTCCAATATAAACAGATTAGTGCACAGTGTATTTCAGGTTTTAATAACCAGTATGCTAGAAGGCTCGTGTGTGTGTGTTCAGTCATGTCCAACTCTTTGCCGCCCCAAGGACTGTATTGCACCAGGCTCCTCTGTCCATGGGATTTCCCAGGCAAAAATACTGGAGCAGGTTGCCATTTCTTTCTCCACGGGATCTTCCTGACCCAGGGATCGAACCCACCTCTTGCTAGTCTGCTGCACTGGCACTCAGGTTCTTTACCACCAGTGCTACCTGAGAAACCCTGCTAGCAGGAGGAGTTCTGTCTAATATAAAACTATATACATCTGGTGTCTGTCTGGCAAGATGAGCTTTCTAGAGTTCTGGAATGAACCTTGTCTTACCCATTATGTTCAGTATTAGCAGAATTATTCAGAATTTCTCTAAGGCTACCACATTTCTTAAGCTCAAAAAAGAATACATATTTTATAAGGCAGCAACTGAAAGGAGAAGAAAGTTTTGCCCAATAGGTTATCATAATAGGATTTTAATAAATTTATGTCAGGGCTGTGATACAGTTTGGTTAATTCTCAGATCATTCTTTCATCTACTTGAAAATTCATTCATACCTCTTCTATGATTAGCATCACTAACTAGGACGAGGTCAAAATTCTATGTAGAGCCCAAGGGTTCTCACTTAGCTGGAATCTGAATGCAAAACATGTGAAAGAGAATTAGAATAAAACCACCAGTGAGTATACTAAGAAAGCACTGTTGCCTTGAAAAGCAATATGGTTGGACTTAAGACAGCCCAAGAATGGTTCAAAGCTATTGCCTCTTGCCCCTGACTTTTCCCCTTAATAAAGGATACTGGCAGAAGATGGGGTGACTTACAGAGTCAAGGCTATGGTTTTTCCAGTGGTCATATTTGGATGTGAGGGTTGGACTGTGAAAAAAGCTGAGCACTGAAGAATTGATGGCTTTTCAATTTAATGGACACCTAGTCCAAACTTAGAAAAGGCAGAGGAACCAGAGATCAAACTGTCAACACCTGCTGGATCATCCAAAAAGCAAGAGAGTTCCAAAAAAACATCTATTTCTGCTTTATTGACTATGCCAAAGCCTTTGACTGTGTGGATCACAATAAACTGTGGAAAATTCTGAAAAAGATGGAAATACCAGACCACCTGACCTGCCTCTTGAGAAACCTATATGCAGGTCAGGAAGCAACAGTTAGAAGTGGACATGGAACAACAGATTGGTTCCAAATAGGAAAAGGAGTACGTCAAGGCTGTATATTGTCACCCTGCTTATTTAACTTCTATGCAGAGTACATCATGAGAAACGCTGGGCTGGAAGAAGCACAAGCTGGAATCAAGATTGCCAGGAGAAATATCAATAACCTCAGATATGCAGATGACACCACCCTTATAGCAGAAAGTGAAGAGGAACTAAAGAGCCTCTTGATGAAAGTGAAAGAGGACAGTGAAAAAATTGACTTAAAACTCAACATTCAGAAAACAAAGATCATGGCATCTGGTCCCATCACTTCATGGGAAATGGATGGAGAAGCAGTGGAAACAGTGTCAGACTCTATTTTTGGGGTCTCCAAAATCACTGCAGATGGTGATTGCAGCCATGAAATTAAAAGATGCTTACTCCTTGGAAGGAAAGTTATGACCACCCTAGATAGCATATTAAAAAGCAGAAATAATACTCTGCCAACAAAGGTCTGTGTAGTCAAGGCTATGGTTTTTCCAGTGGTCATCTTTGGATGTGAGGGTTTGACTGTGAAAAAAGCTGAGCACCAAAGAATTGATGGCTTTGAACTGTGGTATTGAAGAAGACTCTTGAGAGTCCCTTGGACTGCAAGGAGGTCCAACCAGTCCATCCTAAAGGAGATCAGTCCTGGGTGTTCATTGGAAGGACTGATGTTGAAGCTGAAACTCCAATACTTTGGCCATCTCATGCAGAGAATTGACTCATTGGAAAAGACTCTGATGCTGGGAGGGATTGGGGGCAGGAGGAGAAGGGGACGACAGAGGATGAGATGGCTAGATGGCATCACTGACTCGGTTTGAGTGAACTCCGGGAGTTGATGATGAACAGGGAGGCTGGCGTGCTGCGATTCATGGGGTTGCAAAGAGTCGGACACGACTGAGTGACTGAACTGAACTGAGTCCCAACAACCCCTGTACCTTTCTCTAATTCTGTAGTCATTTATGCTCTACCTGTGGACATACAGTTGATAACACTACAGTCTGTATTTACACAGTATAGTACTAACACCAGGGGATTTCTGAATCACTTAAATCACACAATTCATCAAAATGTTCATCAATGAAAAAAAAGACCCTATGTGGGTTTTCTTTACTTTTTTCTGCTTTACTCTATATTTCAGTTCAGTTCAGTTCAGTCGCTCAGTCGTGTCTGACTCTTTGGATGTCCTTGCAGTCCAGGGGACTCTCATGAGTCTTCTCCAACACCATAGTTCAAAAGCATCAATTCTTCGGCACTCAGCTTTCTTCACAGTCCAACTCTCACATCCATACATGACCACTGGAAAAACCATAGCCTTGACTAGATGGACCTTTGATGGCAAAGTAATGTCTCTGCTTTTCAATATGTTATCTAGGTTGGTCATAACTTTCCTTCCAAGGAGTAAGCGTCTTTTAATTTCATGGCTGTGGTCACCATCTGCAGTGATTTTGGAGCCCCCCAAAATAAAGTCTGACATTGTTTCCACTGTTTCCCCATCTGTTTCCCATGAAGTGATGGGACCAGATGCCATGATCTTAGTTTGAATGTTGAGTTTTAAGCCAACTTTTTCACTCTCCTCTTTTACTTTCACCAAGAAGCTTTTTAGTTCCTCTTCACTTTCTGCCATAAGGGTGGTGTCATCTGCATATCTGAGGTTATGGATATTTCTCCTGGCAATCTTGATTCCAGCTTGTGCTTCTTCCAGCCCAGCGTTTCTCATGATGTACTCTGCATATAAGTTAAATAAGCAGGGTGACAATACACAGCCTTGACGCACTCCTTTTCCTATTTGGAACCAGTCTGTTGTTCCATGTCCAGTTCTAACTGTTGCTTCCTGACCTGCATATAGGTTTCTCAAGAGGCAGATCAGGTGGTCTGATATTCCCATCTCTTTCAGAATTTTCTACAGTTTATTGTGATCCACACAGTCAGAGGCTTTGGCATAGTCAATAAAGCAGAAATAGATATTTTTCTGGAACTCTTTTGCTTTTTCCATGATCCAGCGGATGTTGGCAATTTGATCTCTGGTTCCTCTGCCTTTTCTAAACCAGCTTGAACATCTGGAAGTTTACGGTTCATGTATTGCTGAGGCCTGGCTTGGAGAATTTTGAGCATTACTTTAATAGCATGTGAGATGAGTGCAATTGTGCAGTAGTTTGAGCATTCTTTGGCATTGCCTCTCTTTGGGATTGGAGTGAAAACTGACCTTTTCCAGTCCTGTGGCCACTGCTGAGTTTTCCAAATTTGCTAGCATATTGAGTGCAGCACTTTCACAGCATCATCTTTCAGGATTTGAAATAGCTCAACTGGAATTCCATCATCTCCACTAGCTTTGATCGTAGTGATGCTTTCTAAGGCCCACTTGACTTCACATTCCAGGATGTCTGGCTCTAGGTGAGTGATCACACCATTGTGATTATCTTGGTCATGAAGATCTCTTTTCTACTCTGTATTTAGAATATTTCAAATGAGTCTGCTCTAATTTTTCAAAGAGGAAAAGCCAAAGACAACTTTAAAAAAAGGTAAATTCTAAACAGAGAAAAGTAGTTAATTACAGGGAAACTTTAAATGGACATTATACATAATGAGAAGGCAATGGCACCCCACTCCGGTACTCTTGCCTGGGAAACTCTCGTGGATGGAGGAGCCTAGTAGGCTGCAGTCCATGGGGTCACTGCAAGTTGGACACGACTGAGCGGCTTCACTTTCACTTTTCACTTTCATGCATTGGAGAAGGAAATGGCAACCCACTCCAGTGTTCTTGCCTGGAGAATCCTAGGGACAGGGGAGCCTGGTGGGCTGCCATCTATGGGGTCACACAGTCAGACGCAACTAAAGTGACTTAGCAGCAGAAGCAGCAGCAGCATAAATATGACCATTTGGATACATAATGAAGCAAAACAGGAAGAGGAATGACCTACCATCTGCCAAATCACTGCAACCTTCCAGTAAACATCTTTAGTTTAGGTCATTGGTTCCTAATTCATCATTTCATGTAAATCAGAGACTTTTTACTTTACATTACTTTGAAAGAAGAAGGAAATCTTTATCTCAGTTGGTAACATTGTTCGTTGCAGACTATCTGTTTTGTTTCTGTGGTCAGTCTTGGGAACTGTCTCGTGAGCCAACTGGTATTATTAGTAAAAGAGGGTGCATTTGAATGAGAGGCAGAATACTCTTCATATGTCTAGTTTGTGATAACCTTCCTCTTAATTCTATTTTGTGTTCTGTAAACCATTTAAGTATATCATACTTTGGGAATGTAATTGGAAATACTCCATCTAAACTGTTTTTAAATTGACAATTTAGGTTGGGAAATTGCTGTGGGCCATTTATTAATAACTTATTCAGTTCAGTTCAGTTCAGTTCAGTCACTCAGTCGTGTCCGATTCTTTGCAACCCCATGAATCACAGCACGCCAGGCCTCCCTGTCCACCAACAACTCCCAGAGTTCACTCAGACTCATGTCCATTGAGTCAGTGATGCCATCCAGCCATCTCATCCTCGGTCGTCCTCTTCTCCTCCTGCCCCTAATCCCTCCCAGCACCAGACTCTTGTCCAATGAGTCAATTCTCTGCATGAGATGGCCAAAGTACTGGAGTTTCAGCTTTAGCATCATTCCTTCCAAAGAAATCCCAGGGCTGATCTCCTTCAGAATGGACTGGTTGGATCTCTTTGCATTTAACTTATATGCAGTGTACATCATGAGAAACGCTGGGCTGGAAGAAGCATAAGCTGGAATCAAGATTGCTGGGAGAAATATCAATAACCTCAGCTATGCAGATGACACCACCCTTATGGCAGAAAGTGAAGAGGAAGTAAAAAGCCTCTTGATGAAAGTGAGAGTGGAGAGTGAAAAAGTTGACTTAAAGCTCAACATTCAGAAAATGAAGATCATGGCAATAACTTATTAGGATTACATAATTCTTAGACTCATTTGGTCATTAACGGTCTCAAATAAATTACAATCCATAATGATTTTGACTCTGATGGTGAAATAATATGTAACTTTTATTCTAATTAACGCTTAGTTCATAACATGAATAGTTCAGATTTGCACACATGATTATATATATTTATATATTCTGGATAACCAGTTCACATAGTTCTATCAGTTTATTTCCTTTTAATTCGCTTATCACTATTATTTAATGCCCATTTAAACCACCAGCTCCAGCTGATTAACTGCTATTAAAACTGGTTAATTAGGAATGCAGATTCCTTTGATTTGTTCAATAAAAATACTTTCTAAAAATATAGCAAAAGTAGAACCTTCTGTCTTTTACATTCAGTTAAAATTTCGTTACCTCATAGCCACTTGAAAATATATTCTTCTGCCAATGCTGAAAATATTTCTAACTTTAAAAAAAGAAAGAAAACACCTGTTTTGTGTCCAATTATGAATTGCAGAGAACTATCATTCCTAATTACTAAATAGCTACAGAATTCCCATTTAAGTGAAATCAACTACACTTGAAAATAAACCTAGAATTTAAATGTTATAATCATTTATAATTCATTCTGCTTCTGCACACAAAAATAAGGCTTGATTTAAAAGTAAGCCAAGGGTAGGACATGTACTTTGCGAATCTCACTGGGTGGTTTTAACATGGATGACACTAAATTTTGAGAAATTGAATGAGACCATTTGTTTTTTTTTCCTTCTAGCACATTTTGTAAATTAACCTTAACGTAATCTTAGCTTCCTCTCCCCCACCCCAAGAAAAGATAACCTGTAATATTTCTAAATGTATTTTAACATTACCAATTAAATCTTCTGGAACCCCAAAGTGAAATTATACTTAATTTCTGGGCATAATATAAAAACTTATTCTTAATTTGTAAGAATGAGTATAATTAGATCTCAAAGATTAAAATAGATAGCACTTGTACTTTAGGAAAATCAATGACCCCAAAAAATCCAATGATACTTTCTCAGACAAAATTACTGACGGTGGAACTTTTAGGACTCAAATACAGTTAATGTTCTCTTGGGAAAGACTCCCAGTATCAATCTTTAATGTGTAGACACATTTCAGTCCCCCTGAACACTACAAATCAGCTCTCCTAATCCAGGCATCTTTCCTGTTCATTTGTAAAAAGGGTATTTTAGTCATTGCTTCATGCCATATATCACTAAAATACATATATTATAATTATGTTTTTCTTCAAAAAGGCATTTAACTATACCCAAAACAATATGGGCTGCTATAAGGAATTCTAGTGGGAAAAAAAAAATCAATGGCCACTTTTTGGAACTTGGTTTTGTTAACTAAGCCTTCGTCTATAGGTTATTTTAGACATGTTTGTTTGCTGCTACTTAAAATGAGGTCACACATAACCTTGCTGATTACAGAAGTTCTCTTCTAAAAACCACCTGACACAGCACATATTCTGATAAAAGCACACATTGCAGGGTTGATTTATAGGGGAATATGACAATATTCAGGTTAGGTAGGTGGCAAAGTTTAGCATTCCCTTAAGGCTCTATGTGTACATGCTGATTTACAATCAGTTGAGTACATCTTAAATTAAAATATGTATATACATCAACAACAAAAACATAAATTTCTGTTATGATTTTTTTTTTCAGTTTGCATGCCCCCTTTTCTGCATTTTTCCATGTAAGTAGTGATGTTTTTGAGTCCACAAATGAAGGAATGGATTCCTAGGCCTGCTGAGAAAACTAGGATGATGATCCTAGAAATGCTCACTCATCCTTGGTAGGGATTAAAACCAAAACAAAATAAAGAAACAAACAAGAATGTTGTCTTGCTTCTGATATGTGGATCTGGGAGGAAGTCAGTCAATATGCCTCATTCTCCAGCTTTTCTTCTAATAGTAAAGAAATTATTTAAGCACAGACTTTGGAATTGGCAGACATATATTTGAGTTCTGGCTTTGCCACTCACCATGTGTGAGATTTCGGTCAGGTCACTAACAGCTTTAGATCTTAGTGTTACCCCTCACTAGGATGGGGATAAAAATTGTATCAAAGTTTTAGAGAATATATGATACACTGATGAAACAATACATGTAAAGAAATTGGTAGCTGACACACAACAGTCATTAAGTGTTACTATTAGTGTTATTTCTGAAAGTCACAATTTTTTTGTTAGCTTTACAACATATTTCACCAGTGAATTTTTACAATGTATACAGAAACATAACCGTGATAATCACCATAAAATAGAACATTTCATCATCCCTCTGAGGGAACTCAGGGAGTTGGTGTTGGACAGGGAGGCCTGGCGTGATGCGATTCATGGGGTCGCAAAGAGTCGGACACGACTGAGCGACTGAACTGAACTGAACTGAACTGAACTGAAAATGTTCCCACATAAAGTCACAAACTTTTAAGACTTGAAGAAAATTTTGTGGCATCTATCCAATGTCTTTATGTTATAAATAAGGAAGCCAAGGTCCTGTGCAGTGTAGAAAATTATGCATGCTTACTTACCTCGGTAGTGTCAAATCTGTTAAATATCTCAAATCTCCTCCTCTGGATTTTGTTCTCTTCTGGTGTACCACACTGCTTCCAGGGAGCCCCCCTGCAGGGAAGGCTCAGCACCCTACAGAGCTAACCACAGAAATGCAACAACATATAGGACCAGGGCCAATGGGCACAGAACCAGTGAACAGCAAATAATGCCCTCATTTGGAATGTGAGCCCTGGAGAGATTTCTTGCTTTTTCATTCTAGAAGAACCTGCAAAATTTACTTTATTATTGAAGTTCAGAAATGTCAATGGTGTTTGCCAAGAGCAACATATTTAAAGAAAAATAATACATACATTAAACAATGAAATTTAGGGATAAAGTCGATGTACCTTAGAAAAAGATGTTGTATTGGAAAAAGAGAGACTATGTACTGTAGACACAAAACAAAAATCATATGGGTTTTGGATCAAAGTCTTGTTTTTAGGAGGATCTGATGCTTCATTGTTGGGTGAAAATTGACTCATTTCACGCCAAGCTATGATGACCTTGTATCCTGATTGGGCTTTTTAAGTGTTTAGAGTAGGTCAGTCAGGATATAGAATTCCATACTGCTTGTTCTTTTGAGATGAAAGCGGCTTGCACTTCTATCCTTCATCAAATGTCTAGGTGAAAGAGATGATATGTACACACCGTAGATGAAAATAGTGACTTTCTAACATTTTATTTATATTCTTTAAAATAATTTTGAAAACCTATGAATCGTCTTGCACATTTTAAGTTGACATCCAAAATTTCCTGTTATTATTTTAAGTTTAAAATAGTATTTAAAATGTATAAGAGCTGGTGTTTTTTAAAATACTAACTTTTAAAAACAAAATTATCAGATTTCAAACAATTGAAACATAGTTCAGATATTTTCAAAGAAATCTAATTATCATTGTGATTTTAATGCCCACCATCCTCTGCTGCTAAGTCACTTCAGTCGTGTCCGACTCTGTGCAACCCCATAGACGGCAGTCCACCAGGCTCACCCGTCCCTGGGGTTCTCCAGGCAAGAACATTGGAGTGGGTTGCCATTTCCTTCTCCAATGCATGAAAGTGAAAAGTCAAAGTGAAGTTGCTCAGTCGTGTCCAACCCTCAGCGACCCCATGGACTGCAGCCTACCAGGCTCCTCCATCCATGGGATTTTCCAGGCAAGAGTACTGGAGTGGGGTGCCATTGCCTTCTCCGCCACCATCCTCTATTAAAGAAGAAAAAATGAATAAGGTGTTTTTTGAAAATCTACCATCATTCCTTTTGGATCTTGTTCATATAATTCCATTCTACTTCCATATACAATTTATTCTTTATAAAATAATTTAACATATGAAAGTCTTCACTAGATAATCCTATAACACTTAATTTCAGCTTGTACATATGAACAAACATATTTGTTTATAATTTTCTATGATCATCTATGTTGACAGAAGCAAAATAAATTTATCATCAATTTCAATAGTGACTAAGGATAGTAAGTAAAATATAATTAAGAATACATTTCTTAATGAAATACATGATGGATGCTCTTGTTTTGTTTCAATTAGTTTATGCAGTCTCTTTTGGAAATTCAGACTCATTTCTGTTTCTATTTTTTACTTGACATATTCAGTAAGATAACTTGCTCGCCTCTAAAGAGATGAGAATCCAAAGAATTTCATTATGGCAATGAAACAAGTCATTGAACTCCTTTCAAGTTATAAGGCAAAATCACATATTGATCTCTCATTAAAAATATGTCTGTAATGATCTGATTACTAGATTCGTTTCTTCATTCAGTTTTATCAAAAGCAAAGAATTAGAAGCCACCTGACTGGCAAAAGAAATCATTTCTCAGTCATTAGTATCATTTAAATTATCCCTTTGATTGGGCCCTCTCACAGAGGTAATGTACCATAAGAAGATTCCCTTTGTATGAAATTTATGACTTTCTATGGCAAAGTGGGAGAAAAACAATTAGAAAAGAGAAATGAAGACACTTTCAGCATGATGCATTGGCCACCAGCAAACTGTCAGGCTTATCCATTCTAGGAAACTACACATGTGCCATGTTGAATATTTGGAAATAGATCTCTTTAAAGCTATTCTGTCTTAAGTACCTGGTGGAACATGGACTCTCAGAGGAAAGTATATATTCCAGCATGAAGACCGCTGGAGTAACAAATGTAAGATTAATTTTATTCATAAAAGAGTTTTTTCTATGCTGCTCTTTAGACCTCTATTAATTTGTATCATATGAAAGCTACATGCTTCCTAGAACCATTCCTCATTGATATATATATTCCTGATTTTGAAGGCCAAACACTAAAAAAATCATATACCATTACTAGGAGTATGATAAACTCAAGACTGAAACTTAGGGCCAATTGGAAAAAAAAAAAAAGGTAACTTTTAGAGGTAATGTTAGTATTTTCTGTAAAATGCTTATTGAAAATAATTCCATTACATTCCTCTCATTAAAGTCTCTTGCAATAAATTCTTTCCACTAATTTGTACTAGGAAATTTTTGTCAGTCTTGAATAATTAATAGATTTTATTATGGAAAAAAGGTTATAGAATATTTTGTGCTTCTACTTTTGTCTTAACTGCTAGAATACTTAGACCCCAATTTAGAGTTAAATCACTGTCAATATTTCTTAACTACAAAATATGCTTCTTCCCTTTTCTTATGATTTTATATTTTTTCAATAGTCTTCTTATATATATGCAATTCATTTAAGCCATAAGTCTTTTTTTTTAAGATTTAAGGTATAAGTTAGAGAATGGAGGAATTGAAACAGAAATAATTAAAATATTTACAATCTGGCTATATAGCTGGGGAGGCTAAAATTTTTCTTATGACAACTACCATCTGTTAGGAAACTGGTATAAATATGGTATACTCTGAAATGTTCTCCAGATTAGCAGTAGAATACTATACATAATTATTTATAGAGTTGCTATTGGTCTGTCACCGGATAGCATTACTGTGCATGGTAGCAAATGGGCATAAGTTTCTATTGGTCTCTGATTGGAGCTGCTACCAGAACTTCTGACAGGACTCATGACCACAAAAGCAACCATAGCTAGAAACAGCAATGGTAAAGAGACCTCACTGTCTTGCTCTACTTTCCACCAATTTTGAAAGAAAAAGTTCTGCAATCTATCTAATCCATATGGGTGTCAAAATACGAAGAAACAGTTTTTGGCATTTCTTTCATCAATGACATCATAATTTATTGCTTAACAATTATGTGAGAAGACTAAGAAGCCCAAGGCAGAGCCTTGACCCCATTGTGAGAACCTAATCAAAGAATTCTCAGATTTCAGGATCTAGGTTGTGACTCATTTGAAAAAAAAAAAAAAAGAATGGCTGGATATATCAGATTAGAAGTCAATTCACAAAGCACCAGTGTTAACTGGCTTTGAGATCCTTTTAAACTAAGTAACACGTTATATATTTTTAGTCTATTAACAGATATCTGAATGAATACTAATACTCTTAACTGAAAAGCAACAATAATTATCACATTTATTGTGGTTCTAGTTGTACCTCTAATGCAAAAGAGTTGTTTATAGATTGGGTAACACCCCATTCTTTAAATGTAGGTTTAGAGGGAAAAATATTTTAAATTTAGGTTAATTTAATGAAATTAAAGTCATTAAATACAGACATAACATTTATGCACATTCTCTTTTACTGATAGATATAATTGGATGATAAACCATTAGAGACCTGAATTTAAACAGAGGATTGCAATGAACAATCTAAGTATACACATGATGTTAATTATTAAGTTGGCTCACATCCATTTGCAAACTAATGTCCTGCTTATTTCTTAAGGTCTACTAGACATATTGTACAAGAGAATGCCATAAAAACTATAGTAACCTCAATATAATATATGATCTCAACTCTAAAAAAAGTTCACATGTACACATGTAAGCGTGAAAATATTGGAAAACAACATACATGTATTAGTGGCTATTAGAGAATACAGCTGATTTTTATTTTATTATCTGTGCTCTTCTGTATTTTACAGATCTACTATGTATGCATAAATATATTGTAATATATAAGAATATAATTAGATATTTCTAAAATTGACAGGATTCTGACAGACAGGTTTTTGGGGTTTTGTTTGTTTGGTTATTGGTGAAAGAAAGAGATTTAAAGTTAAATATAGCTTAGTTTCAACTTTACCATTGAAGGATATATGTCTATACAGGATCTTGCTTTATTATGATGCCAGATTGCAGTATTGGGAGAACAAATTATAAGGGAGGTGGCTTCAGGATCTTCATTACCGAGTTTAAAGTCTGCACTGGTTGCATGGTTATTGAGTACATATAAGATCAAGCTTACCATACATAACTTGTCCCCCTGTCTCTCCAGCCTTCCTAATACTGATTTGAATGTCCTTGCTCTAGGGAAGGCAAAACATGCAATTATCCCAGTGTGCAGGAAAGTAATTAACTGAGTAAAAAATATGACTAGAGTCCATATTAGATGAAGCTTTATCCAAACATTCTGTATGTTAAGAATAACTAGACAGAAGATAAATTCTAAACTGTCTAATAAGGTAAAAAACAACTGGGAAATCCCCTTGTAACACAAATGCAATTGCAACAGAATCATGTTGGGACATCCCAGCTTAAATTATAGAAAGTATAGCTACAGAAGAGACCAACTCTGGGACCACCTTGTAACTACCATCCAGTAGGCCTATGGGACGAAGGAAGGTCCCATTTTTAATCATGCTCTTGATAACAGATGTTACACTGTTAAATAACTGCACTTATCTCCAGAGAGAAAACATGGCACAATATGAAGAAAAAAGTCAGGTGATCATGACTTGTATAACAACGTGAATAACCAAATTCTCAATAGTGTGTTTAAAAGCATGAATTTTCTGAAGTTTTATCAAGTATTCTATCCATTCATTTGCTTATTCATCCATTTACCAAACATGCATTGAATACTTTTTTGGTATGGGGATGAGCTCTAGACAGTTTTAAGAAATAATTGAAAAGCAAACAATTTGGAGAAGAGTATGCTTTTTTTGGCTTTGCATTCTGATTCTGACATAAACATATCATATAGGACAAACTGAGGTTTGGGGGGTCCAAAGCTTGTATAATTTATGGGATCTTCTATGTGAAAACAAAACAAAATGAGGACTATGGGTCATGGAAGTAAGGAGCCCTGAATCTTCATCAACATCATAGGCATCTATCTTTGTAACTGGGTTTGATCCTGAATTTCAATTTCTTCAACCCATGGTCCTAATTCAAGACTCACAGGTAGTAAAAATCTGGGTAAGTGACTGCATCTGTCACAGAGAAGACATGCAACTCATTGTTAGTTCCAGATCTGCCTGCTCTTTGACTACTTTTTGACAATATGTTCACCCAGAACTATCCCTGGGATTATCTGCCAAAGTAGTCGACAGAGTGGCCATATGATAGGGGTGTTAGACTCACTCAAAATAGGGTTGTTAGACAAATGTGTGCATGCTCACTCACTCAGTCATGTCCTACTCTCTTGCAACCCCATGGACTATAGCCTGCCAGGCTCCTCTGTTCATGGATTTTCTAGGCAAGAATACTGGAGTGGCTTGCCATTTCCTCCTCCAGGGCATCATATTGGCAGGTGGATTGCTTACCACTGAGCAACCTGGGAAGCTCGCTATGAAAAATACAGGACACCCAATTGAACTTGAATTTAAAGTAAACAATGACTAATTTTGTAGTGTAAGCAATGCTTGAGTATCCTGTTTGCTAAACCTTGCAACTAACTCAGAAAGTCCTATGCTTGATTCTTACCTCAATTGCTTAACTAGTTGTGTAATGTGACCTTAAGCAACTCATTTAACTTGAAACTGTTTTCTGTAAAATGGAGGTAAACATTGTTCCTTACAGTACTACTGTGCCAGTTTAATAAGACCACGATTATATGTAAAGTGCTTTTCACAGTGCCTGGCATGGATGGGCTTGTATTAAGTGGTAGCTAGGGGAGCTGCAGACAGAAGCCACAGAGTGAGGCTTCTGAACAGTTTACACAGATCACAGCAGGCACTAGGCTAGGTGCTCTCTTTATTTATTTTTTTTCCTCCCAGAAAGTACATACAGTCTAGCTGACTTCTCAGAAGCCCAGACAAATGCTAGAGTGCCCAAATAAGCTTAACAATGTATTAACCCTCTGGGAAGGAATAAAGGAGTACATCTGGCCTTAGGTACTCTTTTCTGCTCAGTTAATTGGATTCACTGAACTCTCTTTTACAATGACAAAGAGCAAATGTTTGGGACAGAAACCTTTCCTCTGCCTCGTAGAACACCACCATTTCAAATAAACATTTTGATCAAATATTTCATCACATGGATTCTGTTTGCCCAAAAAGAAGCTTCTGCACCTACGTGCACTGGTTTTCTCCTTCCCAAAATATTGGCTTGGCATTTTCTAGACACACATTGAAGACACCAAAAATAAAATCTTTTTATTTCTTTTCTGTTTCTTTTTTTTAACCATCGATTGTCCGGACTCGTTGTCATTGTTTAGTGATTTTCTTCTCAGTGTTCTAGTCAATAAAAGGTACACGATAAGGAATATTTCACCATGAATGAACTGTTTAATTTCCTTACTCCTTAGCTTTAAATTTATGATATGTCTCTTTCTTCCCATGTTTAGGCCGAATTCCACATCCATATTTCCCCTCTTCATTGGTCTCATCATCTTGATTGTCTTATTCAGCAAAACTATTTTCCAGATAATGTTTAGACCCAGAAATACTAATAGGCTTCAATCTCTTCTCCCAAAGTGCACAAAGCCTAGAGGAAGAGACAAAGGAGTAATGATTCCACCATTTTGTTAAAAACTCTATCACAGAAATATGTCCTACATATTAGGGAAGTACAGGAGACAAAATGCCTAAATGTGCTAGAGGATGGGTTAAGGTTAGAAGAGATAAGAATAAGGGAGGTGAAAATGCAGCCAAGTTTTAGAAATTTGAGTGAAAAAGTTGGCCTAAAGCTCAACATTCAGAAAATGAAGATCATGGCAGATCACTTTATGGGAAATAGATGGGGAAACAGTGTCAGACTTTATTTTGGGGGGCTCCAAAATCACTGCAGATGGTGACTGCAGCCATGAAATTAAAAGACACTTACTCCTTGGAAGAAAAGTTATGACCAACCTAGATAGTATATTCAAAAGCAGAGACATTACTTTGCCGACTAAGTTCCATCTAGTCAAGGCTATGGTTTTTCCTGTGGTCATGTATGGATGTGAGAGTTGGACTGTGAAGAAGGCTGAGCACTGTAGAATTGATGCTTTTGAACTGTGGTGTTGGAGAAGACTCTTGAGAGTCCCTTGGACTGGAAGGAGATACAACCAGTCCATTCTGAAGGAGATCAACCCTGGGATTTCTTTGGAAGGAATGATGCGAAAGCTGAAACTCCAGTACTTTGGCCACCTCATGCGAAGAATTGACTCATTGGAAAAGACTCTGATGCTGGGAGGGATTGGGGGCAGGAGGAGAAGGGGACAACAGAGGATGAAATGGCTGGATGGCATCACTGACTCGATGGACGTGAGTCTGAGTGAACTCCGGGAGTTGGTGATGGACAGGGAGGCCTGGCGTGCTGCGATTCATGGGGTCGCAAAGAGTCGGACACGACTGAGCGACTGAACTGAACTGATGGGTTCATAAAAAAACAAAACAAGCTAACAAACAATGAAAGTGTCAGTCGTTCAGTCATGTCTGATTCTTTGGGACCCCATGAACTGTAACTCTCCAGGCTCCTCTGTCCATGGGATTTCCCAGGCAAGAATACTGGAATGGATGGCCATTGCCTTCTCCAGGGGATCTTCCTGACCCAGGGATTGAACCCTAATCTCCCTCATTATGGACAGATTCTTTACTTTCTGAGCCACCAACATTAAGAGTGCCTTAATGACAATTAACTGCCAAGAGGGGTGATCTTGCATGAAACTGCAAGGCACATCAGGGTAAGCAGAACGATTTGGTAAATAGTTTGGTAAAGCTGAAGCACAAAAACTCGGAAAATAGGCTGTACCTGGATTTCTAAAAGACTTTTATGTTATTCTGAGGAGGTTAGGTTCTATTTTGTAGAAAATTAGGAATTTAAGTCAGGATTTGTGTTTTAGAAGATCAGTCTGGCTAGAAGTTCTGTGAAAGCTGAATTGGCAGAGAAAGAGATGGAGCAGGGAAAAGCTATATAGCTATATAGCTATGAAGCAGGGAAAGCTATATAGCTATATAGCTATATAGCTATGAAGAAAATAGTAAATAGTAAAAACCAGAAATGACTACTAAACCAAGGTAAAGACAGTCTGAATGTGGAGAAGAGGATGAATTTAAATGTTTTCTAGGAAGCAGAGTGAAAACAATTTAGAGACAGGTAAGTTTGGTTGGTTTCTGAATTTCTGCATCTCTTTGTGAGTCTTATAGAGAAATTAGATACAGGCATCCACTCAGATACACACACAACACACCAAAGATAACATGCCTCTGAAAATATGTATGTATACATTGCAGTAAAAGTTCCCGAGCAAATTGCACCATTAAATGTGTTTAACCATTTATGAATCTTTTATTAATATTTAATTAGCATGTTATTAATAGAACATGAGGCAAGAAAGTTGCATGGCAATTTTCAGAAAATTTGTGATTACTTACAGGTTTTATACCCCTCAAGAAAATTGCCAAGATCCATTAGCTTTTTGAGAAGAATTTGTTTATATATGAAATTTTAGTCTAGCCATTTGCTAAATTGGAGTACAATTTAATAATTTTTTCTTTCTTTTCCTTGTGGTGTTATTTTGTTTTGATTTTTAATGGTTTTTATTAATTATTAAATATTTCTGAAATTATATTTATAATATAATGAAGTAAAAAGAGTAATAACTGAGGATCCATGTATTCCCATACCCCATTCTAGAAACAGACTAGGAACAACACTTTGAAGACCTTGTGTTCCCCTCACTTATCTAACAATCTTCACTATACCCAGCCCACTCATAAATAATACAAATTTGATTATATGGAGTTAATTATCTCCCTTTTTCCAGTATAATCAATATTCTCTGATTCTTAATCAATAGTGATCATTTTATACATAAATTAAATCCTACCTTTGTAATCTTGGTGATTTTTATCTTTCACCAGAAAATATATTTCTGAAGTTAATCCATGCTGATGTATACAGCGGTGCTCATTCTTTGATACAGAGTGCATGCATGTGTGCTAAGATGCTTCCGTCATGTCCAACTCTTTGTGATCCTATAGACCTTGGCCCACAAGGCTCTTCTGTCTGTGAGATTCTCCAGGCAAGAATACTGGAGTGGGTTGCCTTTCCCTTCTCCAGGGGATGTGCTTGACCCAGGCATTGAACTCATGTCTCCTGCATTGCAGGCGGATTCTTTACCACTGAGCCACCAGGGAAACCCTCTCTGAGAGTACCCCATGCGCAATTTACTGGACAAAGGCACATAGGCAATGCTAGAGAAATATCGGGTGAATGAACGAGAGCTTTACCCTGCTTTGTTTCCTACTAGGGCCAATCTGACAAACTTATTTGGGTTCACTTGTTCAGGCCAATAAAAAGGCGATCATGTTCAGCTAATGCGTACCTGAGTGCTAAGTCATGTCTGACTCTTTGCGACCCCATGGACTGTAGCCTGCCAGACTCCTCTGTCTATAGGATTCTCCAGGCAAGAATACTGGAGTAGGTTGCCATGCCCTTTTCCAGGGGATCTTTCTGACCCATGGATCGAACCTGCTTCTCCTTGCAGCTCCTGCATTGCAGGTAGATTCTTTACCACTGAGCCATCAGGGAAGCCACATTCAGCTGATAGTTAAATATTTAACAGAGACTCAAAACGTTTTTTACAAAGTTTCCTGTGTAAATGCTAAAGAACTTTAGATCAAGTTACCAGTCCTAAGAGCTTCCCAGGTGATACAGTGCTAAAGAATCTACAGGAGACCCTGGTTCCATACCTGGGCTGGGAAGATTTCCTGGAGAAGGAAATGGCAACCCACTGCAGTATTCTTGTCTGGAAAATTCCATGGACAGAGGAGCCTGGTGGGCTACAGTCCATGGGTCACAGTCACACATGACTGAGCAGACATGCACATACTGGACCTAAAGGGCAACTAGGAATAAGAATTATACTTAAATTCAGCATACTCTTAAAAAAATCTTTATTTAGGCTGCGCTGGGTCTTCGTTGCAGCATGTGAGATCTTTGTTGCATTATGTGGAGATCTTTAGTGGCAGCACACAGATTCTCTAGTTGTGGCTCAAGGGCTCCAGAGTACATGGGCTTTGGTAGGATTTATTTTAATCATTCCTTAAATAAATTTTAACACATACTAAAGAGAGATACTCTGCCTTAATGGGAAGACATTGACAACAAATATAATAAATTTAAAAAGTACATAATATTTAGAATGTGTTAAGTTCCAAGGAAAACTATTTAGAGCAAAATGAGAGTTCAAGGAAGCAAAAGAAAGAAAAATTAAAAATTCATTCATTAATTTATTTATTCATTCAGTCACTCAGCCAGCACTTCCCAAGCATCAGTGTTGTCCTTAGCATTTGGAATAGAAAGTCTCAGTAGACAAGGCCCTGCTTAATCTAGTTAACACAGGTGAACAACAGGAAGAGCCAAACTCTTGTTTTGTAAATACCCAATACAAATGGGTTTAGACTGCTACTGGGATTCCAATAGCAACTAGCAATTCAGGGAAGGATTCAGAGATGAGAAAATTTTACCTGAGATCTTAAGAACTCGGTAAGAATTAATCAGTAAAAAGGAAAGAAAGGACAATCCAAATGGCAGAAACCGTTTACGAAACATAATGGAGATTTGAAAGAGGATAACAATTCAGAGGTAAAAAGTTTGTTGTTTATAATTACAACAGAAAGCAAACTAGGGAATGTGTGGTGGGGTCAGGTATAGGAAGTGGGAGTTGCTTTGCCTGAGATGAACCTGGAAAGGAATCTATCTTCCCAACACATATTAAGAGTTTCTACATATACTGAATGCATTTGTATGCTGCCCTGTAGTTTGATCATAGGAAACAGAGGCTTTAAAGTACTATGGAACAAAAGCAGTATACTTTTGTTTTTACCGTGGGTGTGCTTGGCTTTAACTTAGACTTAGAATACAAAAATACAAACCTACAAACAGATAAAATAGGATGTGATTATTTTGTGAATAAAGGGATGCCTAACTTTATAAAAGGATTTACACTCTTTGTTCTCAAATACAAAAGTACTGCCTGAGCTTGCCAACTCTCCGGATGTCAGGAGTCTCCTGTAATGGATGGGGTAACTTCTTGCAAGCTCCTGGTTCTTCAATAGAACTATTTTTATTCCTGCTTTGTTTCTAAAGTTACAGTTCTACATCTACAGAACTTAAGACCAATTGTATAGACGACACAAATGTGTATTTCCAATGTGCGTCTAGTAAATATTGTGAGTTTAGCTTCCAACTTTCCCTTCTCTTATCTGTAAACAAACTGAAGGCAAAAAGGGAAGGGAGTCATTCACATAACCCCCATGAGGTCAGATCAGAACACCCCAGAGACAGGCCTGGAGAACTGAGAAACAAAGCTCATGGTGGAGATGAGGGTTCACAAGTTTATAGGGAATACAAATGAGGCCACTGGCACAGTGTAATAATTGGCACCAAAGATTCCTAGTAATGAAAGGAATTTGTGATACAGGGAAAGCAAGGATAATAATACGATTGTCTTGACTTTCCTGGTTGGTACAAATGGAAGAATCACAATCTTATAATGGGCACATGTATCTGGAAGAAAACTTCCCAAATTCCTTAATGTAGTGATGTTTCATGAAAACATAATGTTGTTAGTCAGTCTTTGTCAGTTGTTATTCTTTCCTGTTTGAACTTTTTAAAAAACACAAAAGTTTTGGGAATGACCTCTTCCATGTACCCTTATGACCACATCTCTTCAAAATACCAGTATTAAATTCCTTAATTTGTTAAAGGCTAAAAAATGTAATGTTTGAGTTGATAGATATTAATACTTTAAAAGTAACATTTAAAGGGTAACATTAATAAGGGTTCAAATATGTAAGCCATTTACCTCACTAACCAACCAGATCATCTGTTTTTTCATATGTTAAAATATGTGTGTGCTTCTTAAATGAAAAATGCAAAGAAATAGAGGAAAACAATAGAATGGGAAAGAAGAGATCTCTTCAAGAAAACTGGACATATCAAGGGAACATTTCATGCAAGGATGGGCACAATACAGGCAGGAAAGGTAAAGACCTAACAGAAGCAAAAGAGATTAAGGAGGGGTGGCAAGAATACACAAAAAAACTATACAAGAATGTTCTTAATGACCTTGATAACCATGATGGTGTGGTCATGTAAGAACTCTATACTTAAAACTGAAAAGCATCGAGAGACATTGAAAGAATATTTAAATAAACAGAAATAAACCATTTTCAAGAATTGGAAGGCTCAAACCTGATAAAATGTTCATTTTCCACAAACTGATCAATGTAGTTAATAAAATCTCAATCAAATTTATAGCAGCATTTTTTGTTATTGTTGATGACCTGATTATAAAATTCATATAGAAAAGCAAAGGATTTAGAATAGTCAAAACAATCTTGAAAAAGAACAAAGTTGGAGGATGTACACTACCTGATTTCAAGACTTAGAATATAGCTACAGTAATCATGATAGCATTGTATTGATATAAAGGTAAGCTTACAGAGCAATGGAAACGGAATATAGATTCCATTAACATACCATACATATATACATAATATACATATACATAATATATACATATATACATAACATACTATACATACCATGAGGGCTTCCCTCGTGGCTCAGCTGGTAAAGAATCTGCCCACAATGCTGGAGACCTGGGTTTGATCCCTGGGTTGGGAAGATCTCCTGAAGAAGGGAATGATTGCCCACTCCAGTATTCTGGCCTGGAGAATGCCATGGACTGTATAGTCCACGGGGTAGCAAAGAGTCAGACATGACTGAGTGACTTTCACTTCACTTCACCATACATTTATGTCAAATAATTTTTCACAGAAATATCAATTCAGTTCTATGAATTAAAGTCTTTCCAACAAATGTGCTAAAACAATTGAATATCCTTATAGAAATTAATTAACTTCAATCCAATATCACAGTATACACAAAATTTAATGCAGAATGAACAACAGACCTACATGAAAAAGCTAAAACTCTAAACCTTCTAAAAGAAAATTCAAGAGTAAAACTTTATATCCCTGGGGTAAGCAAAAATTTATGAGATAAGATATAAAAAGCATTGTCCATGAAATAGAAAGACAGATAACAGTGTTTACCAACATTAATAACTTCTTATCTTCAAATAACATTATCAAGAAAATGAAAGGATGATCCACTGATAAAAAATATTTGTGATACATTTATCTGACAAAGGACTCATATCCAAATCATATAAAGAATCACTATAATGTACTAATAAAATTTAACCAACCCAATAAAATATGTGCATTTTCTTGGACCCCTACTTAAGAAAATATTCCCAACAACAACAAAAACTTCCGTTTCTTTTAACTATTATCAAGACAATCTGACCTCCAGTTTTTTATCATAATTATTTTTGGTGATAACAACCCAATGATAGTACCCAATCAGGATGCTCTGAAGTGGAGGCAGAGAAGCCCCATGAATATAGGCAATAAGGTTTTAATGGGTTCTACTACCCTTGCACAAACCCAACCCATTACAGATTTATCATTTAGCTTTATGGCATCACAATCATATAAACGCTAACTGTAGGACTTCATACTCTTTCCTGTACCCTGGAATTTTCCTAAGGGTATCTACTAAAAAGCAGTCTGATCTAAAAAACCCAACAGAATTGTGAGAGAATTTTATGTTGACGTAACTGAATAGATTGACAAAAATACAATCTCTTTATTGGATTAAGAAAGAAAGATGTGTAGAACTGTTATTGAATTGATATTAGTATATTAGTATAAACATTAAATATAATCGGAATATAATTATTTAATTACTGTTTTGTTATACAAGTAAGTGATGTCTATTTAAGCAAGCCTCTTAAGTCTTAATTTATGATTATACAATCCTAAGAAATAAGTTATTATTTTTCTTAGCAGAAAAAGGCTATAAATAGACACACTTCATACTATGCAAAATACCACCCTCAAGTTTATAAACCGAAGTATTACAATTGAATCAACTTTATTTCCTTCAGTCGTTTAAATTTGGCCCCATATTTTTTTCTGATTATAAAAATAATATATACTCATAAGAAAAAATGGGTATACAAAAGTATATACTTTTTTTCTTTCGATATGAAGATAACAAATTATTTGATTTGTTTTCTATGTATTTTTAAGGCTCTGGAATTTTTCATATAACCTGTTTCTTGCAAAGTCAGAAAAACTTGCTTTAAAAATTTCTTAACCAAGGGCTTTTTATAGCTACATATATAATAAGAATTTCAAGTTTTCTCTACTCTATTTTTTTTTTTTTGCATCAAATTAGGACTTCCTGGTATACTTGTATACAACTATGCATTAAATTGTTGTGTAAAGTTAAAATCTGTCCCCTTTGTTTCTTATACTTACTTTATTTTTAAAATAATTTTTTCTTTTTAATAATTATATTTCCAAAAAATATCCTTTTAAGGAAAATCTACATATTTTTATCTATCCACACTTTTTTCTATTTAGTAATTTCTAACTTTGTTTTTTCCTGCTTTCCTGGGGGCTGCCTTCTTTAAAACTTTCTAACTTCATAAAAATGCTTATTTCATTTATTTTATCTTTCTTAGATGACAGCCCCTAAGAATATTTTTACCTTTGAGTGTGTATTTTTAACTATCCCAGAAATTTTGATACATACTATTCTCAATTCAATTGTTATAAATACTTTTTAATTGCATTTCTATTCCCTCTTTAAGTAAATTGCTATCTAATGGAATCTTAATTAATTTTTAGTTTGTTTATTCTTGGACAAAAGATGTAATCTTGCCCATCCAGTTTCCATTTTTCGGAAAGTTGAGGTTTTTGCATGGCTTTAGATATGAATAATTTTATAACCATTCCTTAGGCATTTGACAAAATATATATTTTCTATCTGTGAGTATACAGTGATATTGCTCATAAGTGTCTGTGCATAATCACTTTGTATCTTGATTAGTCATAGTGTGATAGTACTAAGCAAAGGCACTGTACTATAATTGTTTTTTATGTCAAATTATTTCTAATATTTTTGCTATATTTTATCTTCATGGAGATTTATTACTGTTATCCTTTTATAATGGATTTTATCAGGAGAATTTTCCACTGTCTTGTTCAATATCTTTTTTCCCTTGAGTTCCATTTTGATATTATTATTGTGACTTCTGCCTCCATCTCTTTCTTTCTTTCTTTTTTGCATTTGCTGTTAACAGAGGAGTTTAACTCACATATAAATGTCATAATATATTTAATCTCAGTTTTATTTTATAACCTCTTTTTTTTTTTTTTGCTTACTACCTACTCTTTACTTCTACATTTAATTTTGTAAACTTTGCTTAATTTGCTTTTCTTTTTAGTTTGCTAGGTAGAAATCTTATTTTTAATTTCTTGGAAGTTGTCAAGTTTTTCACATATTTTAATGACTTATTTTTTGAAGTTAATTGCTTAGAAATATGCATTTAAAATAAATGTATTTAAACTAAAACCCAAATGATGCTATACATAATTGGAGTAGGGCACAGCATAATGAATGAATGGTACTAATACTTCTCAGTAAAAAATTGAAAAAAGTAACTATTTACTATTGGTCTATGACTTGTTAATAGAAACACTTGTTATAATTGCAGCTGTCAGAGAAGGAAAAAAATCTGAATCAAAATGATGATTTTCTTGCCACTATTTTCCCACCAAAATGTTATGACCTTCTTTAGATCATGTTGCAAAAGCACCAGTCTTTACAACTCATGCATTTAAAATATATTTAATAATTTCTGTTATGCTTAGGGACTAGAGAACTAATCAGATATGGTTCCTGCCATTATGAAACATACGGCCTCATTGGAGAAACAGATAATAAATAAGTGAAAAAGGAATATGCACTCCTCCTGTCTTTTGATTGTTTTTCAGGTATATTTTAATGAGGTGAGAAGAGACCTCATATATTAAATAATATATATCAGTAAGCCTATATATTAACATGGATGTTTTTTCTTCAGTGATGCTTTATTTTCATTGCTTTGCCTTTCAATGAATTATGATCCTTAATACATTCACTTGAAATTTCCCCTAACAACACTTTTTCTTTCATAGAGAATGATACATCTGAAAGGGACCTTAGAAATCTTTTAGGCCCAGGATGTTAAACATAGGCACACTCATATCTCCTTTGTTCATGAGACACTGGCAATCAATCTTAATGCATGCTTATTTTTTTTTTTTTAATTTACGACTGGATATAGGCCAAATATCTCTTTCATCATACCATTCTAGTTTGTATTAACCACTTAAAGCTTTTTAATGAGACTTGTTTGAAAAATTCTTACCTCAAAGTAAATAAACTTAACTAAAATTAAAAGAAAAATTAGTAGTAAATCCATAAGAATGCCCTTGAATAACAATTTTGTAAGATGGAGTTTTTAAATAGGGATTTATTTGAAAGTGAGGTAAGTTAAAATGTCATGCTGCTCATACTTAGCCCTATGCCTCTTCCAGACAATTTTTACAACTGTTACTGGAGATCTTGAACTAGAACTGTGGCATTAGAACATTGTACACTACCTACATTATATCAGAACAACACTCTACTTCTGGGGAGTGCACATCCCTTCTCCAACTTTTCCTCTGTACAATTCACCCTTCATTTCTCATACTATTAAGGATTACACTCTGGTATATCTACATGACAATGCAAAAACTCATGCAGCCAACGAAGGCTTATTTAAGAATAGACATTGCACAATCTAGAATATTATTATTTATTCAGTAAATATTAATTATCTTCCATGTGCTAGGCAATGTGCTAGGCTCTTGAGGTACATCATTAAACAGAAACTGAAAAGGATTCAGACTGCTGTTGAGCTTTCTAGTTGGACACAGCAGAGACAGAGACAGAGAATAAAAAGAGCAGTAAATTATGTTGTATATTAGAAAGTGGTTTTTGCTCTAAAAAACAGTAGAGTAGAAGAGGGAGGTTGGGAATACTGAGGATGGTGGTGGGGTACAGTTTTAAATAGGACATTATGGAGAAGGTGAAATTTAAGCAAATATTTGAAAGGGGTAAGAGACTTTGCGTACATACAGCTAAGGGAAGGATGTTCCAGGCATAAGGAACAGTGGTGTTTGAGGAACAGCAAGGATGCCAATGTGCCTAGAACAGAGGGAACGAGAAAGAGCAATAGCAGAAGATGGAAGAGGCAGTAAAGGAGGGGAGGGACAGATAATTTAGGGTGTGTTTCCACAGACAACCAAAATGGTATACACTCAAAAAAAGATAGATATTAAATTTGTCACTGTAGTTAGTGTATGGATTAAGTGTATTTAGTAGGTTTTAAACCAAAGGACATTAGGAATTGATGTCCTACAGGAATCCCGTCTCTCTTAAGCCCTTAAAATTTTATCCTCATCACTGCTTTAATTAAATGAGTTCTACTTGTGAAATTTCCTTTTCCCTAATCTTTGCAAACTACGTTAACCTTATGCAAGACTTTTCTAAATGCAACTTACATAACACATTTTCATATCCAGGGTTTGTGTTTTTTGACATCAAACATAATTACCTGTGAAGTATCTTGTGATATTTCTGCAAAATAAATTATATTACAGTGCATTTTGGGCTCCATTTACTACCTAAAACAATTGATTTGAGTCCAGTGAATCCTTGACATAATTATGTGAACTGAAATGGATGTCATTAAAAATGCTAAAGTGCCTTATGCATACCCTTCAGGCTTCTCTAGTGGTGTTGAAATGAGGTAATGATTTCATGCAAACTCAGCCAGCAACCTAAGTGTCTCTGTACATCTGCATTCATTGCAAGAAGAGTGAGTCTCAGCTCTCAGGGAGGCAGCATTATGCCTGGAAATTCAACATGAGGAAGACACAGCCTTCCTCCCAATCCCCCTCCTTCTAGTAACAGCTGGGCTTCAGCCATGTTCCAGGGCACATAGCGTCCAACCACATCATGGACAGCTACTGCGCGGCACAGTGGCTGCCCAGCACAGTGGAGGATACACTAAGATAAGGCAGCTCTCATATTTTAGCTTTTGTATTATAGCTTATAAATTTCAAAACGTACTCATGGCTTTACCCAGAAAAGTTACACAATATGCTGCTTTTTGTTTTTTTAATCGGAAATAACTGGAGAGCCAAAGTTTGCATATGTTAAATAGACAGTTATCAAGTTCCAAACTTTGTAGCCCCCACTATGATCACTCTTATCAGGTGGCGTCAGCCTAGGTAGTTTTAGATCCTGATTCTACTACTTTCTAAATCTAAGACTCTGGATAATTTACTAAAACTTGTGCTCATCTCCTCATCTGTAGGTTTGGTCCAACTAGAAACTAGCAAGCCTAATGCACTTAATAAGTGCTTGCATATTAGGGCTTGTCATCTTGGAACAGCCTTGCTTAGAAGCCAGCCATCATGCTGTAAGGATGCCCAGGCTAGACAACAAAATTAAGAAAGGCCAGAAGAAGGAAGGCATTAGAGGCTGAAAGGTCACGGTGGATGTTCCAGACACAGCATATCTTCCAGCCGAGTATACCCACCTGAATGACCTCAGCTACACCATGTGGAACAGAAAAACCATGCGATTGATCTCAATAAGTTCACAGAACCATGAGAAATAATAAAATGCTACTATTTTCAGCTAATAAATTTTGGAATGATTTGTTAGCAACAAGAGATGATTGAAATAATGTATTCTTCTTTTAATGTTATATTAAAAATTTTAGTTTAGATTTGACCTTTGCAATATACTTTATTTATTATACTGGTTCAGACAATAGCAAGTCAAGGAGATAAGGGAAAGTCTGTAACTGGTCCTGGGAATGATACAAGAATCTGATGTAATGAAGTGAAGAAAAAAACAAATTATTTCTATCTGACAATAGAATTTCTCTTAGGCTCAGAATTGCACTTGTTTAAAAAAAGAAAACCCTTTGGTAAGTATATCAAGTAGGATTATGTTTGGCAGCATGTAATAGAAAAACACATGCAACATAATAATGGTGCCTTAAAAAGATAAATGTTTATTTCTCTTGCGTTCATAAACAAAACCAAGACAGTCTAGAGCTGATACGGTATCCTGTGTTTTTATGGAAATTAGACTTCTATATCCTGACGCTCTGCCATCTAAATGATAGCTGCTCAGCCCCTACAATTCAGGTCTGTATTTCAATTAGTGTGGGGGGTGAGGAAGAAGAAAAACAAAAAGTATACACATAGCCACAAAGAATGAAGAGAAACGTAATCTTTTACATTGTTACGCAGTATGTTACTTGAAGACTTCATATGGCCAGTAGCCCTTCTTAAAGACTATCTTATTCAAATTACTTTGTATGCATCTTATCTGTATGTGTGTGTATTTGGTGAAAAGACTGAGAGTCATATATGGGAAGATGTGGATGGCAGAGTGACACCAGTATGAATGAAGATCCTAGAACTGTAAGTGACCAACACAATGTAAGCCTCCTGGAGTTTTGTGAATAAATTTTAAGAAGGACTTTATACCTCAACAATTTGCAAACAGAGATTCAAGCAATCATTTCTTTCTTTACTATTTATTGTATAAGTTTTTAAAACATGCACACAATTAGAAGTAATGATATAATACAAATGTTAGTTGCTCAGTCATGCCTGACTCTTTGTGATTCCATGGACTGCAGCCCACTAGGCTCCTCTGTCCATAGGACTTTCCCAGCAAGGATACTGGAGTGGGTTGCCATTTCCTTCTCCAAATGATATAATGAACCCCCTACAAATCCATCATCAATTTCAATAATTTCAAGACATGCCCAATCTTGTTTCATTTACACATCACTGACTTTTCCCTCGTCCCAACACTGGATTATTTTGAAGCAAATTACAGATATCATATCAGAGGCTAATGTTTTCTCAATCACAAAAGATCAAAGACTCTGAAAGCATCTGGATTAAATGTGGAAAAATGTAAAGTCAATGATTGTAGTTAAAGGGCAGAGTTGGCCAGCATTGAGAAAAAATAGTGGCTAATAAGAGTAGTTCAGAACTGAATAAAAATGATATCTATAAGGAACTTTAGGGTGATTAGGCCTCCCAACTGGTGCAGTGGCAAAGAATCCGCCTGCCAGTGCAGGAGACACCAAAGATGCAGGTTTGATCCCTGCCTGAGTCAGGAAGATCTCCTAAAGTAGGAAATGGCAACTCACTCCAGTATTCTTACCTGGAAAATTCCATGGACAGAGAAGCCTGGTGGGCTATATAGTCTATGGGGTCAAAAAGAGTTGGACACGATTAAGTGACTGAGCACACACATTAGGGTGCTTAAATAACTAATACAAGAACAGGCAATGGATTTGTGAAATAATGAAAAAGACATACAGAAAGAGAGGAGAAAATGATTCAGATACAGAACATTCAAGGAGTTGCCAACTGGAAAGCAAACCAGGACCTTGAGGACGAATATGAAAGGGAAAAGTGAAGATGTCAACGGTAAACATACTTGGTATTTGCCTAATATCCATCTTTTTGTTGAGTAACAGAACTTAATAGTATTCAGGCAGCAATGCATCCTGCTGAAAGTGACATTTCTCAGCTTCTCCTCTTCTCCTGTCACACAAAGTAAGTGAAATTCATCTAGTAGAGCTTGGGAAAGATTCTTTAAAGAAGACATTCACCTGGATGGGCTTACTTTTTACCCTTTTTGCCCTTTATCCTTTCCCTCTGCCTCAAGTACATAAAGGAGAAGGGATTACTGGAGTCCCAACAGACATCATCAGCTAAGAGACAGTGCAGAGATGTTGGAGCTTGCATTCCTGATGACTGTGGGGCCAACACATTGGCTGTGGCCTGCTGAACTCTGCATTCTGATAGAGGAGAGACAAATGAAAACCACTTTTGAGGGGAAGCAGATGTTTGTGTCCAATTCACCCAAGACTAAATTCATATAGGTACAGTGAAAGAAATAGAGTAAAAAGTCTTTGAAGGAAGAATGGTAATTTTTATTGAGCAAAGCAAAATGAATAAACCATTTTCCATTGATCAGGAGATGTTGCTGTTGTGTAGACAGTGTCTCTCCCAATTGAATTTTTAGATGAAAAAGGTTAAGCGTCAAACATTTATTACACAGCAGTTCTTCAAAGCTGAGCCAGAATCAAAGAGTCAATGGTATTACCTATTATTACTTATTAATTATTACTATCAGTACTAACCTCTTAAAACTTGACAACACTTTGTCAATTTCACAGCACTTTCATATAAATTACCTTATATCCCTTCATGCATTTAATATTTTTGAGCTCTTAATATGTGCAAATCATTGTAGTAGACAAGAATGGGGGATAAAGCACGGAATGGATCATTGTATCAAGTGAGACAAAAAAAAATATTAATAGTTACCATTTATTGATTGAGTATTCTGTATGAGATACTGTGTGAAACATTTTACAGATATTTTCTCATGTAATTTCAAGACAGCTTTATGGGGTGATTGGTGTTATCCCTCTGTTATAGGGTGAGAATTAGTTTAGAGAAATTATAAACTTACCAAGTTAACTCAATTAATAAGCAGAGGAACTGAAATCCAAATCACAGAAATTCAAATCGTGAACTATCTGGCTCTCTCAAGTCTCCAATTAATTTTAATTCAAAATGGAAAATATTATACATCTGAAAAGGATGTAAAAAACAGTACAAATAAGAGCTTAGAGATGTATATATATAAAGTATATGTAAAGGGTTTGTGTTCTATTTCTACAGCAGAAGAAACTAAATCTCAGATAACTTAGTGATTTACTTGACTTGCTTTATTTGTCCCTTATGTTTCAATACAAGTCATACGAATTATCATCTATCCTCCCCCTCCCCTTTCGTTTCACCCTCTATAAATCCAAGTGTCAGAAATTGGAAATGACGTGAAAAGGGCAAAGAAAATTCATCTACTGCTGGCAAAAGGACTGTGAATGGCAGGGGAATACTAGTTCAAAAGGAAAGAACAGTCTTCAGCTTAATCCAATCTACTATTTGTATGATAAATAGTAGCATGTAATCTCCGGGAGTTGGTAATGGACAGGGAGGCCTGGCGTGCTGCAGTCCATGGGGTCGCAAAGAGCCGGACACGACTGAGCGACTGAACTGAACTAACAGAAACACTCTGTGTGACAGTGGGAAATTCCCCCGGAGGAGATTTATGCTCTGCAACCAATCTTAGAAGAGTCACATTATTCTCTTCTCTTCCGTATGGAGCAAGGCATCAGCCCTAGGCCAACAGTGAGAGATCAAATCTGACTTTAGCCTTGTTTTACGTGAAAACATATTAGTTACTTCTAATAAAAATTGAGGCGGGTAGGGGTAGTGGGTAAGGGGAAAATTGAAGAACAGGAAAATGCCCAAGCAACAGAAAAGCCAAACAGGTTTGTCTGATTGAAAAAGATAAACATATGGGTACCCAGTTAAATCTGAATTTTAGATAAACAATAACTGTCAAGAATAAGCATGTCTCCAAATCCCAAACATTGATGACTCACAACAGGTTGAAAAATAGACAATTTATTGTCTCAAATATTGTATGGCACAGTGATTCATACTTAAAATTATTATTTTTACCTCAAATTCAAGTATAGTTGGGTTATTTTATCTGGTAGCCCTAGTTAAACAAGAAAAAAAAAAGCAGATAGAAAAATCTAGTTCTTAATTTCAGCTAATATGATCTCACAGAGTTTGAGAGACTGGGCCACATTTTTTGTTTATTTGTTCTGACGTTCCAAATATGTCAAAATATGAGAAAAATTTTACAAAGTTTATGGAGAGTTTATGTATATTTTTCATTTTACAGATTAACACGTATAACTCAATGAAAATATACTTTTGCTATTCACCAGAAAATTATAGAATATATATTTTTAAACCTTTATATATTTTAGGGACTATAAATATGGATAATGGGAAACAAATTTAAAATTTCAAGTTTCTTTTTTTAAAATTATGAAAGTATTATAACACATTTACAGGGGACTTGGAAATACAGGGCAAAGTTACATATAGTTTCAGTATATATTACAATTAAGTAGATAAATTAAGATTTTTAGTTGGTGGTTCAGTATCAAAATCTCAAAAGTTATTAGACTAAATAGAAGATTTATAAAAGTATATCTCAGTTATTGTTTGGAAGTAATGACATCTAAAATGGAAAACTTTTCTATAATATTATGTGTGTGCTCAGACATGTCCAACTCTTTGCAACCCCATGGACTGTAGCCCACAAGGCTCCTCTTTCCATGGGATTCTCCAGGCAAGAATACTGGAGTGGGTTGCCATTTCCTCCTCCAGGAGATATTCTCGACCCAGGGATCAAACCGGGATCTCTGGTGTCTCCTGCATTGGCAGGAGTGAGCCACCTGGTAAGTCCCTATAATATTGTGCTGGGGGTCAAATGCCCCTCTCCTCTCCCAAATGATTGGTTCTGCCAGCCACAGAAGAGGGGCCTGACCAACTGTTTGGAAGATCTTTCCTCTATCTCATTGCCAGGTATAGAAATCTTTTCTAGAGTTGGGGATTGTATTCATTTTCTTTGGCTGCTAAAACAAATCACCACAAACTTGGTGGCTTGAAACAACACATATTTATTTTCATACAGTTTTAGAGGCTAAGTTCAAAATCCGTTTCCTGGGCTGAAATCACCGTGCAAGCAGGGCCATGCTCCTTCAAGAAGCTCTTGGGGAGAATCCCTCTCTTGCCTCCTCTAGCACTGGTGGCACTCGTAGGCTTGTGGCTGTATCACTCGAATTCTGGCCTCTGGTCATACTGCCTCCTCTTCTGTGCTGAATGTCTGTCTGTCTCTCTCTAATAAAGATATGTGATTTCATTTAGGGCCCACCTTGACAATCCAGGCTAATCTGCCCTCAAGATCCTTAACTAGCCACATGTGCAAAGCCCATTGTTTGCCACATAAAGTCACGTTCACAAATTTCGGGGATTAGGATATGGATGTCTTTGGGAGTCATTATTCAGTCTGCCACAGGGACTGAGGGGATGCCTTGCACAGATCAGGGCCCCTGAAGAACATAAATCAGCTTGTTGGTAGCCTTAGCCAGGAGTCAGTTTAGGTGGGGTTGTCTTTTAGACTAGAAAGATTGGCAATCCAACCTTGAAGCCTTTGCTGTCTCACACACTTGAAATCATGAGCCTGAATTGTGTCCCTCACGTTTCAAATATAGGTTATGGGGGGGTCCATGATACCCCAAAGAAAGCAGTTCTGGTGGTGTCAGGGCCAATCATATGCCACTGATAATGTAAATTTCTTCTCATTTCATTACAGTCTTTTTTTTTCCTGCTATGAAACTAAGTGTAGATGAATAAATACTCATTATTTTAAAATATTTGCTAACATTTCTTAGGAGCAAGGGACTGTGGAAAGTCACATAGCAGGGTGATTAGACAGCAGCTTCTAAAACAGATTGTCAGGAATCTAATCCTTGCTTTACTCATTACTGGCCATGTGACCCCACTTCTCTTCCTCTGTTTTTCATTTATAAAATAGTCTCCATATGGTTGTTGGGTTGTTGAGCATTAAATGAGATTTTATATATATATATATATATATATACACACTCACATATATATATGTCAAGTACTCAGAACAATAACTAGTTGTTACATGCCGTCTCTAAGTTAGTTAATATTTATTTCAATGGAGAAACCAAAGAAATAAGAATTCTTGTGTAAAACACAAGGATAGCTGAGGCAAAATACCACGCCAAAAGAATTTTAAGTGTAACAGTTAAGATAATAAGTACTATAAGCAGTCTGAGCTTAGATTTTTTTTTTTTTTTTTTGCTTTTTGCTTTGAGCTTAAGGAGGTTAAGAGTTACAGAAGAGGGTACGAAAAGGGTAAATTTTTCTCTTTGGAGGAGAGCTGGTTGGGCAGGTTGTAGATCTGGTAGGTAGCTTTAGGATGTAGCACCGGACAGTCAGGACAGGCTGGACAGTCAGGGCAGGATGGTAATAAGATAAGAACACCAGCCCAGGCAGCTTATGCTAGTCTGCAGACACTGAGCCTCAGTTTAAACACTTAGCAATTCAAGCTTAATGACCATCACCAAGGTAGAAAAAGTAGGAAATACCTACAAATGAGGTTTTAAGTATTACATTAAGGAATGCATGAAAAATCACCCAAATAAAATGCAAAAAGCTTTGTTTTCTACATGACCTATTAGTTGGCATATTGGCAAGTATGCGATTCCACACTTCATTCCTTTAAATACTGAGCATATAGTATATAGTGGAGACTATAGAAGAAGCTGCTGAGAAAGTTACCAGCATGACAAAGTTCTGTCTAGAGAAAGTTATGGATCAGTAACAGAGGCAGGTAAAGAGAGAACACCAAATGGGTGGTAAGCACTATCATGGAACTATGAATAGTGCTGAGGGAGCCCTTGGAAAGAAATCTCTAACTCTGCAGAATAGGGAAAAGTGAATATAAAAATCTTTTTATAACAACAGCTAAAAGAAAGAGGAGGGGTCAGTAGAAAATGGTATTTTGGGTTTGGATTGGGTAAAAAAATGTGTTCAGGCATTTTGCTGGGCTTTTTGCATTTGGAGAAAGCTGGGCTGACAGTCCATCCCCAACGCCCAGTGAATAGCTGCTAGGTAATTACTAGGTGACACACGGGAACAAACGTCTCCGATATTAAGTGACAAATGGCACATCAAAAATTACATCCTTATATATAGTGCTCAATGCCTAACCCATCGCATTAACAACATCAGAATGATGGGTCCTGTGTCCACCAGCGGCTGGGGGAACACAGGCGAGGACCTAAAGGTCAGCCAGCCGCCATGGTACCCCGAGCTGGACCTGGTCTCCTCTTGGAGACGGTGGGGTTCTCCGAGTCGAGGTGGGGGCTCGGGCAGGGGAAGTTCGGAGCCGCCGGAGCGGCAGAAGCACGTGGGTTTGAGGGGGTGGGAGGACGCAGACGGAGGAGTAACGGGTGGAAGTGTCAAAGAGGAAGGAGTGGAGGGCCGCTGAGGTGACAGGGTGTGGTCTGCGGGGGAGCAGGCGGACCGGGGGAGGAGGGCAGCGAGACCCACCGGGGCTGAGGCGGCAGTGGGGAGCGTGCCTGCGTCGCTCGGAGAGGGGACAGCGAGGAGCGCGCGCGGGGCCGAGGGGCGAGGGCAGTTTCCCGTGCTCGCCAAGTGGAGCCCAGCTCGCAGCTGCGCCAGCGCCTTCAGCCCTGGGCCCGCGGTGCCTGACACCTGCCGAGTCCGAAGCGGGAGTCCGCCCCCGAGTAAGTCTCGCCTTTTCTCTCAATTCTCCTCGGCCGCCTCCGCCTCTTTTATCGGTGGAGCTCGGAGCTCCCGCGGCGGGGTGCCGCGCGAAAGGCGGACCAGAGGGCTCCGCCGGCGTCCAGGGATGCTCCAGCCTCCGCGTGCGCCCCGGCCGGCACCGGGACCCGGCCGCGAAGCCCCGCCGCCGGGTGGCCCTGCGCAGCGCACACGGAGGCGGTGGCAGAGTTGTTGGCATGGATGCGACCCGTCTTTTGTGTCCCTGCCCGATCCCAGAGCCGGGCCAGGCCGGGGAGGGAGCGGGGGTGGGGAAGGAGCGGAAGCCACTTTATGGCTCCTGGCCCCACCTCTTGCCCCCACCCCAAATCCTTCGGGATTTCAGCCTGCCGCGGACTCGGGCGCAAGTGAGTGCCTCCGCGCCCTTGCTGGGCCAGTTGGATTCCGGGGGGCAGCGGCCGGACCACCATGCCGCCCCCTCTTTTGGTTTTCTTTTTAGATACAGCATCTTTAACAGCGGGTGTTGAGAGGGAGGCTGACTGGGTGCTCACGGGAGTCCGGGTGTGGGATCCACCTACCTTCTTGGTTTTTTTCGGGCTCTGGAAGGGAAAGGACGGGCCGCTGAAAGCCCCGAAGCTCCAGCGTCCCGTGCTGGCGGGCTCGCGCGCGGCCGGCGAGCAGGCGTTCGCTGGGTGGGTCCCTTGTCTGGCTCATTGTTCGCGGTTACTGTTCTTGGGGCCGGGCTGAGCGACAGACGCCGCTCAAGGGGCCATACATGCAAGTGACGACTTGGAGGAGTGAGGTCAAGGGTGCCTGGAGGAAAGGACTTACCAGTTTGGAAGCAGACTTCTGGGAGCTGGGAGGGCAACAGTAGTCGTCAGTGAAAACCGCTGTTGAGTGTGAAACTTAGATCTGACTCTAATTCACGGAGACAGCCTAGCGAATTAAACCTTCAGAAACACGGCGCGATATTTCCCCATTGAATTTGTTTACAGAGTAAGGAAGATGGAGTTTTAAGTGTTATTGGCAACTGGCTGCTTTCTGTTGCTCGCACCTGTTTATCTTCAAAGGTTTTGGGGTGTTTTTTCCCCCACCCTTTCCCCTTTCCCCCTCTTTTGGGGGAATGTGTGTTTATCATTCTGTCTGTGCCTTCAGCTGGTCGAGTTGCATGGTTTCGGGAAAAGAAACCATTTTTAGGAAAAGTGCAACTTCCACTTTACAAAGGGCCAAGCGCTGGTGTAGACATTGCTCCCCTACTCTAGCCGCATGCTAACATTCATGGAGACAGACATGTGCCCCCAGAGTCAAAGGGAACCAGCTATCCCTAATTGGAGATGCCAGAACATAACTAGTGTAGGCTCATTTTGTTGAATACTAGGACACTTGTTTTCCCAATTCCCTAAATTGCAGTGATACCTGATAGACATTTTATGTCTGTTCCCTAGCCCACTACAAAGGAAGATGCATTTTCTTGAGAAGGATGTTTCTTCTTAAGCTGATCCAACAAGAGAGAGTTTTAAAAATTATATATCTGTATATGTATATATATGTGTGTATGTGTGTATATATGTGTATGTATATATATATATATATATTTTGTACATCTCAATAGTTACTAACACACCTAACTGCGCTAATTATATTTACTTTGACTTGCCTGATGGACTTGCTAAATGCATCAGTCTGCCGAAATCTGGAATTCCAGACCCCAGGAGAAATAATATGATCATCTCTTTCTGACCAGTCTGATTCCAGAGAGGAAACCCTTGCAGTAGAGTGTTACTTAGGGTAATGAAAGCTGTGTGATTTATTCTAAGGAGGGAAGCAAGAGTTAGGCAGAAGAAAATAAAAATGGAAGGCCTGAGTAGGCATCCCAATCACACTCATGGTTCCACAAATATATATGTGGAAAGTATAGTGTGATCTCTCTCTCCTTTTATCACTCTTAGTATTTAGATCCTTAATGCTTTTTCATCACAGTTTTTGTGCCTCTTGTTAGTGATTGACTTTGATAAAAAGCTTATATATTTTCAGTCTGTCATTATTTTAGATTTTCAATATCCATAGTGTTCATTGAATATACAGACTCATCTTTTATACAGTTCTATTGTTTGTTTCTGTGCACGCCACGTCCAGCTTAGTATGGGACCACGTGAGCGATGAATCAACCAGGTTCTAATGAAGATTAAAATATGAAAGGTATCTACAGCTATGTATAAAATGTATACTCATTTAACCAGCTTCCCACATGACCAGTTTTAGCTACTTGCTTGTTCATCTTCTGAAGTCTCCAGACTCCAAATTCTTACCCAGATTGATTGCTACACTAAATCTTGATTGTACAAAGAACAGAACTTAATTATTTTGGGCTCATTTATCAGTCTGCAATGTTTAGTGTTGCCAGTTTAATTATATCATTGAAATATGCATGACTTTAAAGTATGTTGAGAAATTGAGAAAGGTCCTTTTAAACTTGTTTCTTCATAAAAAAAAAAAGTCCCTGTGAAGCCATAATTTCACTGCTGTGAGGCCCTCTAACCATTTGTGTTTATGGAGTTTACTCTTCCACATGAAGAAAGAACCATTGTTTTGTTGTCTAGGAGCTGAAGGAAGATAGAAAGTGAGAAAAGAAAATCAAGCACTTTAGAATGCTATTATTTTCTCTACTTGGGAAAATGTTATTTTAAGTAAATAGTGATTATTTTCTTAAAGATATACTAAAACCTTATTAAAGGATCCTGAGGAAAGGAAATTTTCAGGATAGAAATGCTGGCTGTTACTAAATACTCATAAAAGATTGGTACATACAAACACATGCATTTTTGAACCAATCTCATAAGACATTTTCTTCTTTCAATAGAATTTTGAAATCTTTTTAAGTCATTGTTATTAAAACATTGAAGTCTCATCAAAATCTATATTTAAATATACTGTCTTTTTGCAAGTGCTTTAATTGTAATAGCCTGTTTGTTGAGATTAAAAAGAACATCATTGATGTCATGGTGTGCTTTGCATTTTAAAATAGTAGCTAATGAATTACAAACATTCATTACCCCACAACCACTTGCTGAAATTTCTCAGGACCCCCAAATAGAGAATTATTTGTGCTATATACTTACTATCATTCAGACCCCTTCTGAGTTCTTGTTGATCCCCTTTTCTTCTTCAAAATTAAGTGCCTTTTAAATTAATACCCTGTTGGTTCTGAATCTTTTGTTATTTTTCTGTGTCATAAGTTTATCTGTAAATATCTTCAGCATTGTCTGGTTAGGGAATTTGCTGGTGAAAATGTGGGAATTAAGCTTAACACAGAGAGGGCAGATTTCACCTCAATAAAATTCATTGAGGAATACTTCTTTGACCTTTAAAAGTCCAAGCTTTGTAGCACAAAATTTACATTTGGGTAATTCAGGTACTAACTTCATATATGGTAAGCCAAACAGTAGAAGTAATAGAGTATCACAATGCCTTTGCTTTGTTGCATTTGAATGGTGACTTTAATTCCATTCATTTTCTTCATACTAAGTAATGAAAACTACCCACTGCTTTCTTATGGTTTTTTCTTTCTTTCTTTTTGGGCCAGGAGTGGGTATCGGTGGGAGGGGAGGGAGCACTGTTCTATTTATGTAACAGTGAAAGTTGTCAATGCTTATTTTGGAAAAGTTTTATTTAAAAAGTTCAGTTTCTTCTGTGAATTGTGCTTATTCAGTGTTTACTGAGGAAGATGGTTTGACACTCAATTTTCATAACCAAATGCAACCAGAAACAGATTGGTTAAGTGATTTAAATTAGTGCATTTAAATCTTAAATTTAGTTTTCCTTCCCATAAACTAATATGAAGAAAAGTATTCATTAGGTTTTATTTTTGATAATCAATATTCATTTAGATTATCTTGAAAATGGAGATGAACAGGATTAACAAAAATGTAAGCATTTATGAAATGAAGATATAAGGGACTGCAAGTTAATGATTGTATATACTTTTAATATGTAGCTTTCCCCCCTGATAAATTAGTATTTTTAATCTTAGGGGTGATGTGAATTTGTTAACTGATCACATTTTCTCTTTGACCACTAAAAAGCTCAGAGCCAATCAGAGATCTAATTTATTGATCATATAAGGCTCTACAGAATGCATTTGTGTGTTATCCTTCTGAATGACCTTATCTTGTTTTACTTACATATTTTCTCTGTCAAGATGTCTTTTTTCATTGTGGAAGGAGACAGACCATCAAAATTAATTTGAATAAGTGTTTAGAAATACAATTAAGTCTGTAAATATCATTAAGGTCTAACATTGCAAATGCTGAGGGAATGTCAGATAAACGATTTCTGATCTAAAGATACTTATAATCTAGCTGGATATAGAAGCCATAAACATATAACAGACTAGCTAATAATGATTCACTGTATATATACACATCTGTTGCATTCAATTGAAAACCTAGACCTTATCTTTAATGATTCTCAGCTTCCACTTTCTAGAAAACACTATTAATACTACCAACTGGTAAAGCAAAGTAACCAAATATTTTCATTAGAAAGAATTCCCCTCTGGGTATACTAAACTCCAGATAGTCTGAGGATGATGTGAGGATGAAAATAAATATTGAAAAGTCATTGCAATTCTGTGGTAATGGACTGGAGACTTCCAGACTTTTCTCTTCCCTTTCTCTTCTTTCTCAGTCTCCTACTGGCTATTCTACTTGCTCCCCAGTCAGCCAGTAGCTGGACCTGATTGACAAGTGTGACAATTCCAAGTGTCAGGCTAAACCCCGCCAGACTCCTCGGCTTATGAAATTTCTTGCTATATGAGTACAATGTTTGTTTTAAGTACCATAGGTGCTTAAATACAGTAGTTAAGTTTAAGTGCCCACTGGTTGTTTCCCTTTGTAGTTGAATCAACAACCATTTTCAGCTTTTAGAAGGGACCACCCACAAAACCGTCCTTTTTCACTATAGAAAAACTCAGGGAAAGAAAAAAAAAAAAAGTAAAACTTGTGGTGGGGGCGGGTGGGGAAGAACTAAATTATTGACCCAGGGTGACATATTTATGGCTAAGACTACAAACTCTGAATTAAACTTCCAAATTTAACCAGCTACCTCTGGGTATAAATCTGATTTTCATCTTCTCTATCTCCCACAGACACACCATTTTTTTTCAAACATTTCAATTATAGTTAGTGTTAAAAATAATTTAAAGTCTAAAACACAAATCTGTTGTCTTGAACTGAAGCAAACTATCAGACTATGATAAATACTGATCATTTAAACTTGGCCTTTTAAAAAAAGCACATTGGGTACAATAAAGTACATGTAGTACACTTACTGTGCTTCCACTTATGATATAAATAGTGCACGGAGCTTTAAAATTTTCATGAAATTAATGTTTCACTGACATGCAAATTAACTACTGACATCTAAGGTTCATGCCATGTGATGGTTCCTAATTGGCAAGTGAACCTCAGAGGGTTATTTATAGATTACATTGCAACAAAGTGCTAGAGTAAATTCTCATTGTGCAGTTCAATTCAAATTGATATTTTAGCTTTGATTCTCTTTACTTTTTTCACATCCTTTTTGATCTCTAAAAACTCTCAGAAATAAGCTACCTAAGGTGCTAAATATATAATTAATAACATTTGGGCAAAGAATTTGTCTTCCAATTATCCTTAAGAGATTTGGAGACCAGTTAAGTATCCCTCACTAGTGTGTTCAGGCGTGAATAACTCTTGGGGCTGTGAATTTGAACTCAAAGATTTGGTAACATTCATTTCCATCCACAGCGCATAAGATAAATGTTCACATAGAAAAAGTCAAGAAGAAACTTGAATATTTATCAAATGAATTAATTTTTTAAGAATAGCTGCCTTTAAAGATCTAAGTGGAAATTCTATTTTATTCTCTAATGGCAATTAAGGTTTCTTTTTTATCTGTACTTTTCATTACATTTTGTGTATGCGGAATGCAGTAAGAGAATTAGAATGTATCTGCAATTCCAATGTTATGTTGAGTGAGTGAGTGAAGTCGCTCAGTCGTTTCCGACTCTTTTCGACCCCATGGACTGTAGCCTACCAGGCTCCTCTGTCCATGCGATTTTCCAGGCAATAGTACTGGAGTGGATTGCCATTTCCTCCTCCAGGGGATCTTCCCAACCCAGGGATCGAACCCGGGTCTCCCGCATTGTAGACAGATGCTTTACCGTCTGAGCCGTCAGGGAAGTCCAATGTTATGTTATTAGGTCAAAATTTGGCTTATATTTATAATGTCTGTGTCTGCCTTAAGTTAGAAGGACCAAGTAAAAATGAAAAGTAAATTCTTCATTTATTCTGCATATTTCTATTCACTATGGATTTTTGTACACAATCCAATAAGGCAAAGTTATATAAGCTATAAATCTGCCTACAAAGATAAGTTTGCAATTTATTAACTTTCAGACATCTTCTTCATTCTGTACTCAACCTGAAATGTTCTACTTTTCCTACCCATTTGTGAAATGCCTATCTTTTTGTAATGATTTACTTAGAAGACACTTTCTCTTTGAAGGCATCCCTGCCATTGCATTTGAATTTGGCATTTTGCAGGGTAGGTATGTGTATATGTGTTTTACAGTCTTATTATAAAGCTCAAAATGTTTAGAAAATTTAAAGAATTTTATTCAAGTATAGTAGTATTATGGTTATTACTATCATTACAATGCTAAAGAGACAAACTAGGTATTAGATCTAAGCTGTGTGTGAAAGTTAATACTTATCCTTTTTTTAACATTTTGACTAGTAGTTGAAAAATTTGATCTTAGGCCTGTTGCTTGTCATTGATAAAATCTTCACTAGCCTTGTATGGTGTGGTGTGGTTATGATCAAGGCAACTTCTTTTCTTGCTGATGAAGGCTATCAAAAAATGTATCCCTTAATTACAAACATTTACTTTCATTAATAAACATTGAATGAGGATTTATTGTATATCATATATTGTGCATCATATGACATGGGAAATGAGCATAAAAACAACCAATAAAGAGGTCCTTCCCTGAAAGAATTGAGTAAATGGAGAATAAAAATATTGAGTTAATGTGGTAAAATAAATTCTACAGATCATCAAGGGATATTTGGGGAGCTATAAGGACAGGAGCTATGAGACAGGTGTGTCTCAATTTGAGTGGAAGGGGAGTGGTTTAGGAAAGTTTAATAGGGGATTTGAAGCAAAAAGGACAAGTACAACTCTAGTAGGTGAAGAAGCAGTAGATGGGGATGTCTGGCACAGAGCTGCTGGAGAAAAGAACAGTGAGACTTACATGGGAAACCCAGAATTTCCATTAGACTTAAGACCAGTTTAGTAGTCTAGACTAGAAATCAAGATTTGGAGGTTTAATCCTGATTAAATCCAACACTCTTATACTGTATGTGTACACTCATGCAGCTCAACATATCCAGGTACACAACCATGTTGTCATTTCATATTCATTCATCTTAAATGGATTCTTAAAATTGTCAGATAATCTTACTGAACTAGCCTGCTCCATTTACTCTCCAAGGGGACTGTATATCATGTTTCCTCCTGTCTCTTCCGAACTCTCAATACCTCTGTCTACATCCTCACTCTCAGATGAAGGCCCTTCTTCCTATTCACTGATACTGAGCCATCAGAAAAACCTTTCCACAGTTACCCACTATCACATTTATCTACCTAGAAGTATTTGCTTCCACATCATCTACTTTCTTGCAGATTTTCTCACATAGCACTGGTGGAATATAAACGGTTACAATTTAGTGGAATCTGATGTAGAAATATGTAAATGCAATTTATTAGTGAATAAAACTATTCCTTTAGATCTTGAACTTCCATTTTTAGTTGATTAGTATTGAGAAATAATCATAGTTTGAGGCAAAGATTTATGTAAAGTATGTTAGTATAATGAAAAAAAATCAGACCAGCTCAAGGATAGGAAAAAAAGCTAATAAAGTACAGTACATTGTTATGACAGAATGTTAAGCATCATTTAAAATTATTTTTAAAATAATGATATAATGTAAAAAAAAAACCCTAAAACTATTAATATACAAAGTACATGATGCGGTTTTGTTATATGTATGAGGAAAGACCAGAAAAATAAATGAACCATGTTAAAAGGTTCTCAATGTCCAAAGGTTCTTTTCTGAAAATTGTTCTGTATGGCAGATTCTTGGAAAATGCACTCAGCTTGGGAAGAGAAAGGTTTTTGATGGGAAGATCCTGGTGACATAGAAAATGCCCACTGAATAAACACAGTAGTGAAAGGGTAATTTGTCTGCCATTGAAATATTGGTCCCCATCAGGCATTCCTCTTGCCTGCAACATCCAATCCACCAAGACTCTTGGAATTTACTGCTCAAATATATCACACATTTATTTAATTTTCACCATTTCTACTGCTGTCCTTCTATTGTGAGACATCATAATTTTCAGCCTGGATCACTGCCTTAGCTTTCAGCAGGTTCTTCCCACTCTTGCTGTTGCAGAAATAATGATCTGAGAGGCCGTACTGCATAGTGTTCAAACATGGACCCCACTGGTGGGCAGCCCAAGTATGATTTCCAGCACTGCCATTTACTGACTGTGAGACTGGGGACCAGGTACTTGACAGCTCTTTGCTTTCATTTTCCTATAAATAAGATTAAAAGTATTAATACCTATCTTTTAATGTTATTATGAGTATTAAATAAATGTCTAGCTTAAAGCAAACACTATTACATATTTGTCAAGGTCTAAATCAAATTATAACCTTCTTTATTTAAAAGAAGGTTTGTAAGTATTAGTCGCTCAGTCATGCCTGGCTCTTTGTGACCCCATGGACTGCAGCCCACCAGGCTCCTCTGTCCATGAGATTTTTCAGGCAAGGATACTGGAATGGGTTGCCATTTCCTTCTCCAGGGGATCTTCCCGACCCAGGGATTGAACCCAGGTCTCCCAAATTGCAGGCAGATTCTTTACTGAGTGAGCTGCAAGAGAAGTGCTGTTTAAAATCATCCAAGGACTTCTCATTGCACTTTGAATCAATAATAAAATCCTTATAGTCACCTTCATCAACTTTATTAACTCTTGCTAATTTCTGTTTTCTCCTTTTTCTATGAAAACATCAAATCCTATTCTGTCACTGGGCCTTTGTATACGCTATATCCTGCGCCTGGTACACTCACATTTGATTCTTCCCATAGCTTCTTCTTGTCTGACAGGTCTCAGCTTTTGCTACATCCTCTAACAGTCTTTTCCTGATTTCTGATCATCTAAAGGACACTTCCTATTATTCTTTTTTCACTCTACATTTTATTGTTTCCTTAATAGTGAAAGTGTTAGTTGCTCAGTTGTGTCTGACTCTTTGAGACTCCATGAACTGTAGCGTTCTAGGCTCCTCTGACCCTGGAATTCTCTGGGCAAGAATATTGGAGTGGGTTGCCATTTCCTCCTCCAGGGGACCTTCCCAACCCAGGGATCAAACCTGGATCTGATCTTTACAGTCTGAGCTTCCTTAATAGATCTTATCATAATTTGAGCTTTTTGTTTGTTAATCCTCCCCACTCCCCATTTTGCTGCTAGAATTTAAATTCTATGAAACAAATACAATATCTGTCATGGTTATTTTTGTTTCCCTGAATACCTACCAAAGAGTCTGGCATGTAGTACTGAATAAATATTGGATGGCCGGCTCACTGGCTGGCTGGCTGGCTGGTTGGCTGGTTGACTGAGATTTTCACTATTGTCATCTTGGAATTTGCGTTTCTAGAAGGGCTACCTTCATATTTGTTAGGTTTGTATGTCACAAAAGAGATATAGAAGGTCAGCTTGTTAACACTTGTTATTTTAGCTCTGGTTCACAGGGCCTTAACAATACTCTTCAGTACACAAGTGCATTTTGAAAGAGGTAGAGAGTTTGAGAGTGGAGAGAAAGGGCAATACATGAATTGGGGGACCTGAGATGTAAAAATGCTTCAGACTAAATGGAAGCTTCAGTATTGGGGGTATAGGGTGAGCTTGGGGTGAGGTGATAAGAGTGTTGGTAGTTCAAGCATTCAAGAGGAAGTGTCAGACCAGCCTTTCACAAAGAACCAGGTTAAAAATTCTACATAAAGTCATTTCCATATAATTTTTTCTTCTTAGCTTTAGAAAATGTTGACTAAGACTCTGTGTGTACACAAAGCCAAAATAAGTGGATGACAGATTTTTTAAGGTCAAATTAGTTATTTGATGTCATGAAATAAAAACAGAACTGTTTTCTTTCTTTGATTCAACTGGTGTCCAAAATGGAAATCAGTCTGACCTGAGTATTATACATGTGTGTCTGTCTTTGAAACTCTTGTTTTTTTCAGACAGAAAAACATTTCATTTGGAAAAGATGTTTCATGTATTGTTTTGGATCATAAAGCTGTAAAGGCATGGAAAGTTCTGTATCCAGTGACATTCCCTTTCTCTTACCAGGAGATGTCACTACAGCTCACTCAAACTTACCAGTGCATTCTGTAGGGATAGACTAGTTGGTAGCATTTTATCAGAATGTCACCCACAACTTCTTTACTGAGTTGCTTGAAGGAAATTTGATGAAAATAGAATTCTTTCAGATGCCTGTTTCTCCTCCAAACAAATGTTCCTGTCATGAGCTAGCTGAAAACTTAAAAGATGTTGTTTAGTATCCTGCAGACAAACAGCATTCTTACTTTCTTTGAATGTTGAGTAGGGTGGGGTAGGGGGTACAGTGGGGAGAAAAAAAGTAAGAGTGGGATAAAGGAGCAGAGATGAACAGAGAGAAACAGAAAAACATAAAAAGAAGTGAAACTGAAGTGTTTTCAGTGATAACACACTGCTTAAAGATCTCTGAATACACAGTTCTCTCACCCATCTGACTTGCATATATTGTGTCTTCGCAGCCTTCTTCTCTGTCCATATAAGACCAGCTTGCTCTGACAGAACTGTTGTAATTAAATATGTCTATCTGGTATTGAGGTATATAATATCCCAATTATTTATGCATAAACTTCTGTTTTTTTCTGGTGACTTTATGAAATAGATGTTATTACTAAAAATTTTTCAAGTGAAGAAAATGAAAATTGGAAAGGTTGAATGATTTTATCATAGACTCATCAGATTTCAAAAGCATATCCTTGTTCTTTATACTATGCCACTGCAGAGCCCCTCCCTCTGGAAACTTTCCTAATGTTTCATATCTCATCTATTTATATTTCCCTTCTCTGGGTCCCACAACGTCTAGTACTTATGCATTGTGAACACTCATCATGACTGAGCCATGAACCTCTATTTTCTTGTCTCTTGCTTCACCCAGAGTCAGAGCATTTTAAGGGTGAGTACAGTGTCTTGTCTTTAGAACAGAACATGAAACCCCTAATATTGATCAACTGGATGGACAAACAAGAGAACAGGTGCTCCAAAAGATTTGCTCCAATGTATATGAGGGTGGGGGTAAGGAAAGTACAGACCATGGTGCTACGGGTCTTGCCCTATTTCTGTTGGCTTCACTTTCTCCACAAGCAACTGAACAATGAAGTGGAAACCCCCAGCATCTATGGAGTAGGAAGAACAGGGTTAAGTGCCCAAGAAGGAGAGAGTATTCAACACACCCCACACTTTGTAGCTCCTCTAGAACTGGAGGGAAGACGGTCATCCCAAGAGCTGTGTTTCTTGCTGACCTGCAGGTGGCAGCATGGGCCAGCTGTGAGAGACCAGCTCAGTTCTTAGAAACCCCTATGGCTGCTGTGGGACTCAGAACTGTTCTCAGGGCATTAAGTGCCCTGGGAATGATTAATGGTGCTGCCCATTCATTGTACCCTGAGGGTAATTGAGCCTGCAATATTTTGGAGGCTTCAGAGAGACTTCCTGAGCCTCTGTCTGTGGTGGGACTGCAACATTTTGGATATTATATACCTTCAGAGACATCCCAGAAATCTTTGTTGTGTTTAGAATGCAGTCCTTGGCAGAATGCTTTGAAAGGGGTTAAAAAAAAAAAACAAACCTGCCACCACCATCCCTAAAATATGAGGAAATTGAATAGTCTTAATTTTTTTTTCAAATGTTTGGTTTGCTATGCATTCCGTATTCTTTTTTTTTCCCTTCTTTGATTCTGAAATAATATTCCTTTCCACCTCACTTAAAGTAAATCCTCTGGAAGGTAGCTTATGTTAATTGACTGAGTATTTTGAAAGAGTGGAGACAGAGCTGTGTATAATGTCTTTATTTAAATAAGCTCAAAGCCCTTTTATATTGTAGACTGAGGTATTTAAAAGTAAAGATGATTGGAAATTTCTAAAGTTGCACACAGTTCAAGAGAATGTAAAACATTTCAGAAGGAGAAACAGACACAAAGGTACAGTGTCCATTTATTCTAAATATACATGTAATATCAATTATATAAGACAACCAACAAAAGATCTTAAGCTTGTCGGGTTGGGTTTGTGTAACTGCTGCTTTTCATTAGAATTTTTATAACTGAGAAAAATGCCAGATGCTAAACCCTGAAAAAAGGTATCCTGAGTAGGATATACTGGTAGATCTTAGCACTGTTGGGGAAAAAAAAGTCACTTAAAGATTCAGAAAATGTTTCCTCATTCATGCAGTCAGATGGGAAGTCTGAACCTCTACCTTTCTGTACTTTGGAGTTAAATAGGCTTGGTGGTTGGTTTTAAGCAGTGCTTCCTAGATTTTTCAGTGGTTTTTAAGATAATATCACTTTGGTGTTTTTGAGAACAGTTGTTCTTCTCTCAAAGCTGTGAGGTTTTACTCTCTAACAGAAGACTTTCTCGTGGTGGAACATGATGATTTAAAGTTGTATTCTGTATGAGAGGTTACTTTCTAGATGTTTAGAGAGCCAAACTTAACTGGTTTTCCATGAACTGACACTTTATGCTTTAGGAGGCAATACATTTGGTCTGTTTAATTTCTTGGACTAGAGAAGAAAATCAGAAGGATGATTAGAATGGCCCCTCAAAGTCTATTTTTAGATTAGATTGCAGGTGTTGCACAGACTGCTATTCTATCTGCCTTTGCTTTGTTAAATTTCTCTCAGAGGTTGAACTTGTAATAGCGGTTTGTGTGTGTGTGTGTATGTGTGTGTGTGTGTGTGTGTGTGTGTGTGATGCAAACCTAGGCTAGGAATTAAAAGTGAGAGTTGCAGGTGGAGAGTTAATTGAGATAAGTCCACAATGGTTTATTCACAGCCTCTGATTTAACTCCAACTTTAACAAGAATATAAGTAAGGAAAAAAGCCCCAGCATACCCTCAAATCCTGCTTGATGATCCACGACTCGTGGAAGGACTTTTTCCAGCCTTGTTGTTGTCGTTCAGTTGCTAAATCATGTCCCACTCTATTTGACCTCACACACTGCATCATGTCAGGCTTCCCTGTCCTCCACCATCTGCTGGAGTTTGCTCAAATTCATGTCCACTGAGTTGGGGATACTATCCAGTCATCTCATCCTCTGCCACCCTCTTCTCCTTTTGCCTTCAGTCTTCCCATCATCAGTATCTTTTCTAATGAGCTGGCTCTTTGCATCAGGTGGCCAAAGTATTAGCTGCTTTGAGCAATTTATCAAAAATTTCTTTATTTTACTTTTTAATATAAAGATCTCCATTTCCATGCTGCCTTTAATTAATATACTGCTGAATATGTAAATATTATATCTTGCTTTAAGTATCATTATGTATGCTTTGTATTTTTTCTAGTATTTCAAAATAAATTATAAATTTAATCAATGTCTAATTCATATTTCTAAAGGAACAATTTTTAAATATATTGGTGTCATTTCTGAGGCAGGGTAAAGAGGCCTTAGAAAAGGACACAGTTGGTACTATCTTAACTAAAGTGTCCACAGTTCAACTTTTCATTTGAAAGCTTAATTTCTTGACTTCTTTAGCACAATAATATTCTTGAGAAATCAGGTATTGTTGAGAAAAAAAGGATGTTCTAAATCTTTTAGCTTTTAGGATATCAAGAACCAAGACTGGTGGAATAGATCAGAGAGTTTTAGTGCATTCCAGGAAATAGAACAAACTCAAGATGAGACAGAAGAATTGGAAAGCCCACTCTTTTGGCCCTAAATAATTGTGGCAGGAAAAAGTTATGAAACTAGGGAACCAGGATGATTTATTTAAGATCCTGACCTTGTTTTTTTGAGTTCAAGATCAGAAAAAGAACAGAGTTCAAAAAAAAAAAATACTAGGTGTGGTTCCCAGATATTAGGTTTTAGGGGGAAACTGCAAGATTTTAGGAGACGACCCAGTATGACCTGGACAACAGTAGAGCAGTGGTGGTGATAGTCTGCTTGGCTGCTGCTGCTAAATCGCTTCATTTGTGTCCGACTCCGTACGACCCCATAGACGGCAGCCCACCAGGCTCCTCTGTCCATGGGATTTTCCAGGCAAGAATACTGGAGTGGGGTGCCATTGCCTTCTCCGCTGCTTGGTTGATGAACCTCTGAAAATGGATCTAGAAGACATGTCCCAATGAGGGCATAGGGTAGCCAGTAGATTAGTGGTGATCTGAGGTCTGAAGGAAGAAGCTGCCTCCCATGGATGGAATCTTAAGGATTAGGAGTCATGGTTTGTACATGTGGACACCAGTGAAGGGCACCAGCATTTTCTTCCAGAAGACTAGATGGAACAATCGAATTTCAGTGGTTTACCCACAGGGATTATTATTTTAGCAGGTCTGCTACGGCATGCTTACATCATTTGTTTACATTCAGCGTCTATTCTGATAGGTTTTATTGGACTGGCATCCATTTTGTTTGCCATGCTGTACCCATTGTTAAATATTTTGAATTTACTCCAGGTTATCCACATAGAGAGTAAACTGACCCTTCCACTCTATAATCAGGGACCTGAGAACGTCTGAAGTTCTGGTATGGATTGGAGCTCCCTTCCATTCACTATCATAAACCCAGGGTCAATCCCAGAATTATCTTGGGGAAGAAATGAAGAAGAGGAAGAAACAAAATGCTGAACATCTATAATGAAAAGATGATATCCTCCAGAAAATGACTTTATAAACAGCTCTGTTGAGGAGTTAATTTTGAATAGAAATGATATTTAAATTTAAGGAGATTGCTTAAGCTTGAACATCATTAAAATATTGTGAATTAGTGAGTGTTTGTGGACTAGAGCAACTTAAAGAAGAATCATATGATAGAAATGAAGTATTCTTTTTGCATGTCTCAATAGGCTGAGTAAACTTCTACCTACCTCCTATAAACTCTTGCTGAGTCCTCTGTAGTAATAATTGCTTTGGAACTGTGGCTCATGCTGACTTCAGATTCCTTCTGTGTGTACCACTTGCTTCTCAAATGTAGATAAATATATAGTAATTCTTATATTGTCCAGTTAGTGTCCTTTAAGTGTCTTACTTACATCATATATTCCCAGCTCTAATCTAGAGTTATGGCCTTCAGCCCCTTTCTCACATCAACCTGAATGGATATACTTCAAACCTAGTAATAAACGCATTTCTTTGGATTTGTCTCTGAACCTTTATTATATTCTTCTTCCTTTAAAAATGTGGATCCCATTGTAGCTAAGATTATGTTGTTCCCTAAAGATAGTGATCTAAATATAGTGAAATAAGAGCAAATAATAACACCTAGGATCCTATCTTTTTCATCTTTTTTTAAAAGTCTTTATTGAATCTGTTAAAATATTTTTTCTGTTTTCTGTTTTGGTTTTTTGGCCATGAGGCATGTGGGATCTTTGCTCTCTGATCAGAGATTTAACTTACACCCCCTACATTGGAAGGTAATGTCTTAACCTTTGAGCCACCAGCAAAGTTCCTTTTTTTCATCTTTGGAACGCCCTTTGCTTATAAAGGCTACTACATTGTATAATTCCATGGTTAACCTTTAACATTATGGGCATATATAACAGGGACCTGGATTCTCATTCACAATTTGATTATTTTTTTTTTCTTTTGTCTGGGGGAGGATGAGATACGTAAATTATTAAGCAAGAGAGCCAGTATTCAAATTTGGATTTTTTAAAATCTAGCCCACCCCCTATTTTAATTCTGCTTCATTGGCACCAAAAAATTTATAAACTGTTCATAGCAAAGAATAACAAAAATATATTGTGACAGGAGAGAGCAGTTAATGTCAGTATGTTTCTATATCTCTTTGAAACCTGTAATGAAATATCAGTGGATACTATATGGAGTCCCTTGTTGAGAAGGAAATTTCTCTAAAATGTTTGCTCCGAGGACTTGAAAGAGGAAAAAGAGAGATATGAAAGAGAACAGCACTAACCCCTTATGTATCTTTCCCTTTTTGGGTTTGACTTTACTCAGCATTTGTAGTAGATAGTTGACTCGTAAGGCCATTGAAGGTTTCCAGCTTCAAGTCCAATTGTTTGTTCATTTGTTCCTTGCTCTTTAATTCTGACCTTCCCATTAAACTGTTTGAAGTAGCAGATCTGTTAGGATAATTTATTGGGCCTATTGACTAATAAAGAGGTTTGTATTAAGATGGGGAAGAAATTTATGAAAATGGATTGTTTCAGCTGCTTTCATTACCGACCGTGAATCACACCACCTGGAGAACTCTACTATTCCTGTGAATTATAAACAAGATGAAAAGACAACCCTCAGAATGGGAGAAAATAATTACAAATGAAAAAACTGACAAAGATTTAATCTCCAGCATATACAAGCAGCTCATTCAGCTCAATACCAGAAAAAACAACCCAGTCAAAAAATGGGTAGAAAACATTTCTCAAAAGAAGACATACAGATGGCCAGCAAAGAGATGCTCAACATTGCTTGTTATTAGAGAAATGCACATCAAAACTATACTACAATAAGGTATACCTCACACCAGTTAGAACGGTCATTAAAAATTTTGGAAATGATATATACTGGAGAGGTTGTGGAGAAAAAGGAGTCCTCTTGCATTGTTGATAGAGATGTAAATTGATATGACCACTGTGGAGAATAGTATGGAAGTTCTTTTAAAAAGTAGGAATAAAACTACCATATGACCCAACAATCTCACTATTGAGCATATACCTTGAGAAAAACCATAATTGAAAATAAAACACAAGTACCCCAATGTTCATTGCAGCACTGTTTACAATTGCAAGACATGGAAGCAATCTAGATGTTTGTTGACAGATAACTGGATCAAGAAGTTGTGGTACCTAAATACAGTGGAATATACTCATCCTTAAAAAGGAATGAATCTGAGTCAGTTCTAGTAAGGTGGATGAACCTAGAGTTTGTTATACAGTGTAAAGCAAGGCAGAAAGAGAAAAACACATATCATATATTAACACATATATATGGAATCTAGAAAAATGGTACTGTTGAACCATGAACCTATTTGTAGGGCAGTAATAGAGACGCAGGCATAGAGAACAGATGTGTGGACCCAAGGGGAAAGTGATGGTGGGACAAATTGAGAGAGTAGCATTGAAACATGTACATTACCGTATGTAAAATAGATAGCTAGTGGGGAATTGTTGTATAACACAGGGAGTTCAAGCCAGTACTCTGTGACATCCTAGAGGGGTGGGATGGCTGGGATTGAGAGGGAGGTTCAAGAAGGAGGGGATATATGTATACTTATGGCTGATTCATGTTGTTATATGGCAGAAACCAACACAACATTGTAAAGCAATTATATTCTAATTAAAAATAAAATTTTTTAAAAATCTGTAAAAGAATACTACTCTTTCATCAAGGTGTTTGCTGGGCAGCCTTGGTGGGCAGAGGAGGTTTTGTGGTAAACAAGGCAAAACTTAACACAACTCACAACTCTATGTGAGGCAGAGTGTATGTACATGCACCTCACTCAAAATGGCAGAGAATTCCAACATTCTTGTTTTACTTGGAATACATTTTAGAATGAACATTTAAATATCTAGGTAAGTATGTCCAAGTTTCTGTGTGTGTGTAGTATTTTAGCAATTCCTTCAAGAAAATTAGGTAGTCTCACTGTGAAAACCTAACTGAGAAAGAGCTAAAGATATATTTTTCCCATCCTGACTCATGGTCAACTCCACCCTGGTGAAGCACTCCTCAAATAATTCTTTTCCATAAAAACTCACTGATCTGCAAAGGATCCCTCTTATTTTATACCTTCTCAGAAAGAAGTGTAAGATTTATTCTAGGGTGTGTGTGTGTGTGTGAGCTGCGAAGCCCAATAATAAAACTAGCTGAATTTAAGGAATTCATACTATGTACCTTGCACTGTGCTAGGTTACCTAGTTGCATGCATTATTTTATTTAGGCTTCATTGTGAAAGTTCATATTGTTAACACTCTCAGGCAGAAGATGAAACTGAGTCTTTGAGAGGTTAAGTACCATGTCCAACATTCAGGTGGTTGGGAGTGGAACTGAGGCCAATTTCAGAGACCACACTCTTCATCATTATGTTCTGCTGCCTCCTGAACTGAAACAAAAATGTTCAGTAAAGATGAAAGTGAGATTCCTCAAGGAAGGCACACAGAGATGGTTATCTATGTATTTAAGATGCTGTGGGAGAAGGGAAATGGCAATGTTGTGAATTAGAGGATCTGAATTTAAATTCAGCTCCTCTACTGCCTCACTATGTGAATATCTGAGTACTTACTTTGTTGGGTTGTTGGGAAGACAAATATGTTTGTGAAAAGTGTTATAAGACTATAAAGAGCAAGGGTACAAAGGACAGTCAACTAACCAAGCAAATTTAAGAGATACTTCTGGGGGAAGTTGGCAGTCCTTTTCTGGCTGTGATATTATATTTTTATAAAATTCAGATATCCATTGGAAACAAAATGTCTACGAAAAAGTATAAAATATGCCTGTAATAAATTCAAAGGACTACTCTTAATGTATAATTCTTAGCATCTGTCAATGTTAGCTATGCTTAACTATTTTATTCTAATGAGTGGCTAAAATACAGGAAATTAATTTTATACTATTCTAACAAACTTAAAATCTCTGGAGTAAAGTCATTAAAAATTTCAACCTGGATTTAGAATAAAACTGCCCATTTCATTTCACTATCTCACCTGTGCTGACATTTTGAGGATAAGTTAAAAATATGTGAAAGTTTTTAAAACTACCCTATAAACATGTAAACATATTTTACACATTTATAACTGTAAAAGTTTTCAGCTAAAGTTGTTTCCTGATTTCTGTGCTCAACAAAATAATCGTTGATTGTTTTGAAAAAAGCTATCAGAACAATATGATGAAAATGATTTTTTTCTTCCACCAGAACTGCATGGTTTCTTTGAGTGTGCTTAAAGGGACAGAGAAGGGAAGGAAGAAATGAGTTGATATGTAAGCTGTAGTCAAGGTAGTCTGTGTCTTCGTAGAACTAAGATAAACCATCTTTCGCCTTGTTTTGTTAATCTGTTTAGCAGAAAGCTTGTGCAATTTGCATTTTAGAATGTTCAGTCCTTTTAATTTACTTGTAAATAATTTGTTTCTACATTATACTGCTTTGTTTGTAGTGAATGATACTTACACAAGTGTTTCATGAAGTAAAGTGAACTAACACAGCACTCTCCAAAGAGAATTTCAAGATAAAAACCATTAAGGATGAATGGAGTGCATTTCAGAAATCTCTACCATATGTCTGAATGGGTCTTTGTATCAAGCTTATTTACAAAATTCACAGACACTAATTTTTCTAAGAAATAGGATGCGTTCAAGCCAAAGAAAAAAATAAAAATGCAATAAATGTAAAATACACGTTAATAATCTTTTCTGTGAGCATGAGTTTGATCCACTGGATTATCTATTGAGTTATATCAGAAGGATTTGCTTAATAATACAGAAATTATCTGGGCTCCACAGCAGTTTGGCAGTATGAATTCCTGGAGCAGGTAGTTTGGATGATGAACTACCAATATCACTGCATTTATAAAAAAGGAAATTTTGACCAAACTTTGGGAAATTCCATAATCAGGAATTTCTAAGAAGTAGAGACTGTCTACTGTAGGTATATAAAACATATCTCAGAGACATTTTCCCCAAAGAGACCGGCCATCTCATTTCATTAAAAAACAAAGAATGAGAAAGGCTTATGTAATTAGATACCTGAAGAAGGAAACGGCAGTTCACGCTAGTATTCTTGACTGGTTAATCTCAGGGACAGAGGAGCCTAGTGGGTTATAGTCCATAGGGTCACAAAAAGTCAGACACGACTTAGCTACTAAACAGCAGCAGCAATTAGATACCGAAGTATTTTTTTAAGTCATTTTCAAAAGGAACATGTGCCCCTGTATCTTCAACATCATGTTCTGAATCTGCTTATTTGAATAGACTATTGAAATGTGTATGTTTAAAGAGTTATTGCATTAATCTCATTGCTTTGTGTATATTATGAAAATCCCCATTTTCCTATTTTTTTATTTAGGAGACTATAAATATTGTAAGTTAGTGTCTTGTTTGTATCAGTATTTTTGCATAGAACATAGTTATTGTAGAAAGAAGAAAATACAGAATAGATAATACAAAAGATTTGGTAGTATAGAATCTTATCAGTAAGAGTAAGCATTAGTAGCAAATCTCTTGTTTGAGAAGAAAGTGGCATAGCATTTTGGACCACGGGAACCTGATGAAACCTCAGTGAAAGAAAAGTCAAATAGTTATAAAAATACAGTTTCCCAGGAATCAAACTGGGGTCTCCTGACTTGCAGGTGGATTCCTTACCAGCTGAGCTACCAGGGAAGCCCTTCTGTCTCTATAGGTGGTCTTTAAAGGTTCTTTCTGAGGGACCAGAAAAACATCTATTTCTGTTCTATTGACTATACCAAAGCCTTTGACTGTGTGGATTACAATAAGCTGTGGAAAAGTCTGAGAGATGGGAATACCTGACCACCAGACCGGTCTCTTAAAAAACCTATATGCAGGTCAGGAAGCAACAGTTAGAACTGGACATAGAACAACAGACTGGTTCCAAATAGGAAAAGGAGTATGTCAAGGCTGTATATTGTCACCCTGCTATTTTGACTTATATCCTGAACTGAACTGACTGACTGGCTGACTGTGACGGACACTTCAGTTGTTTAGTTCAGTTCAGTTCAGTCGCTCAGTCGTGTCCGACTCTTTGTGACCCCATGAATCGCAGCATGCCAGGCCTCCCTGTCCATCACCAACTCCCAGAGTTCACTCAAACTCACGTCCATTGAGTCGGTGATGCCTTCCAGCCATCTCATCCTCTGTCGTCCCCTTTTCCTCCTGCCACCAATCCCTCCCAGCATCAGAGTCTTTTCCAATGAGTGAACTTGTCGCATGAGGTGGCCAAAGTCCTGGAGTTTCAGCTTCAGCATCTTTCCTTCCAAAGAACACCCAGGACTGATCTCCTTTAGAATGGGCTGGTTGGATCTCCTTGCAGTCCACGGGACTCTCAAGAGTCTTCTCCAGCATCACAGTTCAAAAGCATCAATTCTTTAGTGCTCAGCTTTATTCACAGTCCAACTCTCACATCCATACATGACTACTGGAAAGACTATAGCCTTGACTAGATGGACCTTTGTTGGCAAAGTAATGTCTCTGCTTTTGAATATGCTGTCTAGGTTGGTCATTACTTTCCTTCCAAGGAGTAAGCGTCTTTTAATTTCATGGCTGTAATCACCATCTGCAGTGATTTTGGAGCCCCAGAAAACAAATTAGCACTGTTTAATTTTGACTGTAGTTCAGAAATGATTATCTTAAGATATTCATGAGCACTAAATTCAACCCACTGTGGCACTATGACTTCCAACTACAGTATTAGTAGAGACTTGAAACTTCTCCATGTGAGGTATAGAAATAAATTCACTTTCAGAAGACAATTCATATGTGTGAGGGTCCATTTTGTATGTGTCCAAGTTCATTAATGAGCCACAATAAAATATGGGGCAAGATCTTATTGCTTATAATATAATTGAGCTCTTATGTTCACAATACTATACTGTTAAGTTAATCATTGTGGAAATGAAGTGAAGTGAAAGTCGCTCAGTCATGTCTGACTCTTTGCGACCCCATGGACTATACAGTCCATGGAATTCTCCAGACCAGAATACTGGAATGGGTAGCCTTTCCCTTCTCCAGAGGATCTTCCCAACCCAGGGATCAAACCCATGTCTCCCGCCACTGCAGGTGGATTCTTTACCAGCTGAGCCACAAGGGAAGTCCCTTGCAGAAATGGTGACTATTTAATAATGAGCGTTCTAAGTCATCTAGTCAATTACGGTATGGATGGAGTTGATCGATTTGACCACTTGTTTTATACTAGGAAAATTTGCCTAGTACGTTTGTTTGTTCTTTTCCCCCTATTTTGGTTCCCCTGAATATCATCCAATAGGAAGTTAACACTGTAGGGAGACTGGGCATAGGTCCTAGGCCTTTCTTCAAAGTTGGACTGTGATAATAATACAATATAAAATCCAAGAAGAGTAGAGAAGGAATTCCCTGATGGTCCAGGGGTTAGGTGCTTTCACTGCTAAGGGACTGCGACATGATCCTTGGTTAGAGATGTGGGACCAAAAGGCAAAAAACAAAGAGTTTAGAGATCATCTTAATGGAAATCCCAAATCTCCCACCTATCAGCTTTATGACCTAGGTCAATTAGATAATTTCTCTAATAAATGTTGTATAAAGCAGATTTTGTAAGAATTAATATATTCAGTGTGTGGCATATTTTAAGCATTCAATTAATGATGCATGTATTTGCTGTTTTTGAGGGAGGATTAATATTGAGAAGTTAAAGATGTTGGAATGTGGGACTGATGAAGATTTTCAGTTCAAGAGATTTGAATCTAAAGAAGATAGTGTAGAGGCTTGAGGGATGAAGGAGAAAGAGTCATAAAAGTGCAGTTTATTAGGTGGCTATTATGCTTTGAACACTGTGTGTGTGCTTAGTAACTTCAGTTGTGTTTGACTCTTTGCGACACCGTGCACTGTAGCCTGCCAGACTCCTCTGTCGGTAGGATTCTCCAAGTAAGAATACTGGAGTGGGTTGGCATGCCCTCCTGCAGGGGCTCTTCCTGATCCAGCAATCTAACCTGAGTCTCCTGTGTCTCCTGCATTGCAGGCAAATTCTTTACCCACTGAGCCATCTGAGACGTGGCTTTGAACCCTTTGAACACTGTAATGGGCACTCAAACGAAGAGAAAGCCAATATAAGAGGAAGCAGGAGAACTTTGGAATTAGTATTCGCTCTTAATTAGTTCTTAATTTCTTTTCAAATTTTCTGCCTCTCAAAATAACTTTAGAAGTAGTTTTCTCATTCATGACATGATTTAAGAAACTAGTTCTGATAATTGGAGATTCCTAGTATATTCTGTTCAAAATATGCTATGAAAGAAAAATAATGAGCTATTTTTTGTCTTCTCCCCCACATCTTTACACATCCTAAAAGATACTGGGATGAAGGCAATGACCACATATGTTTTCACATAGATTTCTGTCTTTGAAAAAGTAACCCATTAAAGGAAAGTATAACTTTGTACAGCCAGGACCTAACTTAGTGTCATTATATAATTGTGCCCAATGAAAGGTTTTTGAATGCATGAATTAATGCATGAGTGTGTTAGAGTGAATGAATTAATAAATGAATCTCCAAGTTAAGTCCAAAGTTTTAATGAACAGGGTCAAAACATACTTACTGAGGGCCCTTTGTCATTCACATCATTGTTACTCTGCTAGTTCTGAAATGCATGATATTATATCATAAAAATGATCACTGTTAAAGATGGTGAGGTTTTGGTTAAAATGATATATGCTGGTGGAATTATTAGCTGATAATCCCTTTATAAAGTAACATGAAAGCTTTTATGTAGCAAAAGCCACAAATTTAATCATATCCATTGCCTCCAAAATTCTTCTCTTATGGGCATATTTGAACAGAAACAAAACTAGCTGAACATAAAAAAATATTGTAATCAATATTAATAGCAAAAATTTGAAGAGAAACTAAAAGTTTAGCAAAATAATGATTTTATAAATTTATGATTTTATAAATTATAAATAAATCATCAGCACAGTTTAATGTTATGAAGTCATTAAAATAATACTGTAGGAAAATCAAGGTATATTTAAGAGATAATATATGTGAAAATAGTGAAATATGAAGTTCTATGTATACCATTAATATAGCAATGTAAATTCAGTTTTGGTGTCTAGATAATATGCATAAATGTAGTAGTTGTGTCAGGATAAGATAATTGGTTTTGCATTTTTAAAAAAGCATTTATTCATCTTTTATTACCTTTCAATACACTTCTAAAATTTATCTTATTTTCTTTTGTCATAAACAGATACTTTGGTGCCTTTTCTTCTGATAATTCAGTGTCTTTATAGGGCTTGAGATTCATTATCAGTTGCTGTCAACATCCTTGTATTAACAGTTAGGATTACATAGATGACTGGGTTGTTGTTTAGTTGCTAAGTCATGTCAGACTCTTGCAACCCCATGGACTATAGCCTGCCAGGCTCATTTGTTCATGGACCTTTCTAGGCAAGAATAATGGCATGGGTTCCATTTCCTTCTCCAAGCGATCTTCATGATCCAGGGATCAAACCTGTGTCTCCTGCGTTGGCAAGCAGATTCTTTACCACTGAGCCACCAGGGAAACCCAGATGACTGTGTTTAAAAGTTTATAAAACTTAACTCCGGCTATATACTTTGAAGTTTGTTTTAAAAATAAATTCCCAATATACATTCATTTTCTTATATAGTTTGTTTTTCCTGAAAGTCAACTTAAGGTAAAAAGTCAAAGGCTTTTTATCTTACAGATATAAATATGCATGTGTCTTTGTTAATCTGAAGGCAGCACATTAAAACGGAAAGGAACACTTGGGCAACTGTTTGGATCTGTTGATTTTACAGATGGGGGAACCCTGGGAGGCAGGGAGATGAAGTGATTTGGACCAGGATTCATTGCCGATTAATGGCAGAGCCAGGAGTAAAATGTACAGGTTTAGAGCGAGTTGAGAACGTTCCCACCCACTACTCAGCCAGAACGCTTTCCCCATCATCCTAAAATGAGCTGTCAACTTCCTTCTAGCTTCAGAGCCCATGAAGATTTTTCTATACCTGCAGTGTCACAGCTGTACTACATCCCCATGTCTAAAGAGAACAGGATTTTTCATCTCAGCCAGAAATTGCTACTTAGTACGCCCTTGCACAGAGATAAATGCTGGCACTCGGATAGTCTTGTCTAAATGTACTCGTTGGTTGCATCTCCCCAAAATCAGGGGTTCTGCTTCTCAGTCTACAGCATTAATGTGTTCACCTTGCGATAGCATTCCTATCTGTCTTAATAGCCTTTCTGAGTTCCCTGCCCTGCATCATCCACAGACAGAAATCCTGGTCATAGGAAGTGGCTCCCACTGGGGTAGCTTCCAAAAATCCACAAAGAACAAATTAGTGTCCTTGATTTGTTTCAGAAACAAACAGCAAAGAAGCCGTTCCAACATGCTTGAAAAAGCAAACAAATAAGAGAGAGAAAATAAGTTCAAGGGAAAACCTACTGCTATTCTTAAAGGGAGGTCTAAGGAGAAGACTTCAAAAAAGATAAATGATTGCTGAGGACTGCTTGCCCATTAGCCTATGGTAGGCCAGTTAGGCCATAGTAGAAGAGAGGATGAGTGGGTAAATTCATTTGAGGGTCCTGTGGAACCAGCCTTGAAAGAATTAAAGATATGCTCATTTTATTTAATGAATGTAGTCAAATAAACCTAGGTGATTATATTGAATTTCTAAATTGATATGTAGTTTGTTAAACCAGGCATCATTTAAACATGGCTTCCTCCTTTGCACCCATTTGTTCTTGCCCTTCTTGTTCCTTCCTTTGTGATAACATGGTGATTAAGTTCTCTTGCTGTGTCTCCTATGTACAATGTTGTGGAGAAATTTATGACTTTCATAATCAGGTCAATAGATAATTATTAGTTAGAGGACCCTTCTTAGGCTCATTGGAAAAACTATTCTTTTATTGCCTTTTCTCAATAATATTCACCCAGAAACTTAGACGGTAAATACTAACTGAACACCTACCTAGTCTCGAGATTCCCAGGTGGCTCAGTGGTAAAGAATCTGACTGCCAAGCAGGAAATGTGGGTTCAATCCCTGGGTCAGGAAGATCCCCTGGAGAAGGAAATGGCAACCCACCCCAGTATTCTTGCCTGGGAAATCCCATGGGGCTACAGGCTGTGGGGTCTCAAAGAGTTGTACATGACTGAGCACACATGCACTCCTTGCCATCATCAAAATCACTGTGGGGTTAACTGTAGCCATAAGATTAAAAGACACGTGCTCCTTAGAAAGAAAGCTATGACAAACCTAAACAGCATATTAAAAAGCAGAGGCATTCACTTTGCCAACAAAGGTCTATCTAGTCAAAGCTATGGTTTTTCCACTGGCCATATATAGGTATTAGAGTTGGACCATAAAGAGAGCTGAGCACCAAAGAATTGATGCTTTCAGATTGTTCTGGAGAGGACTTTTGAGAGCCCTTTGGACAGCAAGGAGATCAAATTAGTCAATCCTAAAAGAAATAAGCCCTGAATATTCAAGGACTGATGCTGAAGCTGAAGCTCCAATACTTTGGCCACCTGATGTGAAGAGCAGACTGACTGGAAAAGACCCTGACACTGGAAAAGACTGAGGGCAGGAAGAGAGGGGGCAACAGAGGATGAGATGGTTGGATAGCATCACCAACACAATGGGTAAGTTTGAGCAAACTCCGGGAGATAGTGAAGGACAGGGAAGCCTGGCCTGCTACGATTCATGGGGTCACAAACAGTCGGACACAACTCAGCGTTGGAACAGTAACAGCTAGCCATCATGGAAGATCCAAATTTGACTAATGTTTTGTCCCTGTCAAGGATTTCATAGTGTGAGAAAGGAATTTGAAGACTTCCCAGGACCAGGTGCTAGTTTAGCCAGTCTAGTTACCCTTTGTGTCCTCTTCCCTCTCATGGCTCCTGTGAACACAGGCAGTTTCTTTAATAAATAAGGCAACCATCCACAATAGAAAGGCTGTATATCAGTGGCTCCCAAACATGGGTCCTTGGATCTGAACCTCCAGGTGAACCTGTTGTGCTTTTTGAAACTACCTAATTTTGTACAGCGGAGAAGGCAATGGTACCCCACTCCAGAGCAGAGTACCTTGGTGAGAGGACTACCGTGTCTATTTTAAAGATGTTCTTAAGGTGATTCTAATACTTCATCAGATTTGGCAATCAACAGTGGATGAATCCATAATGGACAAGAGGGCATGACTGTGAAAATGCATAAGGAAATTAACCATCAGCAGACATCTACAAGGCAATATACTTAATGGTTAAAGACTTCAGCCTGTGAGGTCAGACTCTCTGAGTTTAAATTCTGTCTCTGCCACATAAAGCTGTGAGATGTGGGGCACGGTTTAGAAACTAACTGCTCTATAGTTCCCACAGTTTGTGAAGTGAGAAAAACCGTGTTACCTACTACAGGATTATTATAAGGAGTAAATGACTTAACATATTCAAAGCAGTTAGAACTGTGCCAGAGATAAAGTAAACACTCAGTGCATGTCACTACTACTACTACTATTACTACTGGTTATTGTTGTTGTTTTTCTTCTGCCTGTTATTACTGTGATCATATGAAAGTTTATGTTTAGAATCTTCCAAAAATACATATGAGAGATGATAGGAGTTCACCTTTCTGTAACCCCCCCACCAGATTAAATAAAGCAAAATCCCCTTCCATTTTAAGCTGGCTACAGTAATCTTGGGCTATGTGGACCAGATCCACATCAAACCAGGACCCACTCTACCCTTGGGGCTGCCTTGTGTACCACCCTCTCCTGCACCTCTGGCATCTTAGGCTAACAGGGTCTCATCTGTACGTTTGAGTTCTCCCACTTCTCTGGCTCTGACCTCATTAATTTGGCCAAGAAGAGAGCCAACACTAGGCTTATCATTGAGGATGCTTGGCAGCCACACAAATTCCATCTTTGCCAACACGGCCTTGCCAAGGTGTAGCCCTGAATGCCCACACCTCGCTATGTAATGAAAGACACTTTGTGATTTCCATTAAGGCCAACTGGATTGACCCCACAGCCTCTCCTGAGGCCGTATTTGTCTCTGAAGTGAAAAAGATGCAACAGGAAACACAAAGCCCCAGGAGCAGTTGACCTTAGAACCATATGGAAAAGACCATCTTGTGGCCATAGGTGTGTTCATGCCACACCCCAGCATGAGCTGAACTCCAGCACCATTTGGACTGGGATAGATCGTGTTGCCACTGTTAATACTACTCTTGCTGATTTAGACTAGGTGATTTTTTACTTGTTCTTTAGATACTTGTAGGCTGTTCTGTGTTTTCTGTGCTCAGTAGATGGGTAATGTCCAGCCACTACACTATCCAGTACTCTATACTGCTATGTATTCTATTGTTTTCCACTGCTACAGTTCAAAGTATTACGCACACTAGAAATTATTAATCAAAGAAGAAACATTAAGCATTTTTAAAATGTCTTTAATTGTTCATTTCTCATCATGGTCCTAAATGGGCCCAAAGTAACGTTAATGTACACTTACATTTGATTCAATCAATAGTTTTTCTGCTCATCAATGGGCAGAAATTGGTGTCGGCTGCTAGGAAGTACTCTGCTATCAGATTCAGAAGACTGAGTTCTCAATCCAGGACTGCTCCTGACCATGAGAGTGGTCTTTGGCATTCATATCTCTGGGTTTATTATTTTCATTTATAAATGAGATTGGGTTGATCTCTAGGGATAAATAAAAAGCATCCCCTTTCCTACTAGTTTAGAAACTAGTTTATTTCACTCTGCCTCTGATCCAGATTTGGTTGGAAATAGGGCAAAAATATTTACCAATAAGGAGCATAATTACTCTAATTTCAGGATGCTGAAATTGGGCCACAGACCTAGCATGTAAATCTTTTTTCATCTACTTTCTCTTTGAGATACTCCCTGATTTCTGTGGTAGCTGGACCCACAATCATTATATTATTACTGACAGAATTATCTCATGTTTCCTGAAGCATTGTCTATATGGAATATTGATTCAATGAGATATTAATAAATATATCGGGAAAATATTTCCATGAGAAAAAGATTCAGAAATAAGACATTAAGCAAATTTAAACTGGTTAATGTTTTTGACTACTCAGAATCTGGAATAATTAGATCTATACTGTGAATTACTCTTATGAGAATATAATATAAAATGCTTCCAAAATATTTTGATCATGGGATCCTAACCTTCAAGAAATATCCCAAGAGATAAATTATCCATGGAGTACACTTCTGAAAATGTTGGAAGACTATTTACCAGTTTTAGCTTCTAAACAAGTGTCAACCATGTAATAAACAAGTATTCTCTCAGAGACTCTATGATGAAAAGTAGATTACCCTAAGAGATATTCACTGAAAATAGCAAATTTGAAAAGTTTGTGTATTTATCTACTACTACAGTATAATACATTCTATCCTTTCAATTCAAAGATTTTGGAAGCATTGTACAGTTTCTGACTATTTTATTTAAGAATGTATATGAATGTGGGATGTGAGGAAGAAATCTTAATTAAGCCCAAATCATTTCTTGGTCCCTGTTGCCTGACTAAGTCTGTTGTACTGATCTTCACCAGTGCTTATGTGCCAAACAAAAACAGAATTTAACTCCCTGCAGCCAGTTTCTAAAAGACTGTCAATCCTGACTTAGTCTTTTGTATAAAAAAGAAAAGATTGAAACTGTTACTCGTGTTTGATTCATTGGACCACAGGATCAAATGCTAAGGGCTCATCAAACTCTTTAAATGTAATGGCTGGCAGTTCTTGTTCCAGGATGAATATTAGATTTTTGTCCTGAATGAAAGAATACTTGCTACACTCCCTTCCTTTAAAAAAGGTAAATGGAATAAAGAACTTGAGATAACATCTTTACTTATAATAGGTGTTCTGTTTCTGGAAAGGTGCTAGGTCTATTCCCTTGTGACCTCCCATTTGTTTCAATGTAGTTAGTGTCTTAAATTCTATAGCATTTTGTCAAAATAATAGAATTCTTTAGCTTTTACTACATCCAGACATTAGCAGGACCTTGAATAGATTTCAAATAATAATTCATCCAAGCCAGATTTGAATCAAAATAAGGTGGGGTTTCTAAAAGTAGTCATATTAGTGGATATTATATGACTTCTCTTTCTTTGAAGATGTAAACCTTGTGTTTTCGTTTTTTTCAGGATAGGCAATCATGACCAGTTGATGTTTCTTTGACCAAGTAGTTACGTGCCCAAAGCAGTATTGCTCTGTCAGTTTAGAGGGCAGCCCTTCAAAAATATAGTCATTTATCAATGTGAATTTAACAGAGCAAATGATGGCTCAGTTAAACCTTTTGTCAATAATACAAAAGATTGTTTTAAAATAACATGTACTAAAAACAAAGCAAAAATAATACATACTATTTTTTAATAAAAAGAAGTAGGCTAACAGAAGTGGATCAAAATGTCAATGCCCATATAATTTCTGATAATACATGATAAGAAAATTTAAATTATATGTAAGTAGAAAATAAAATATAAATGTTGCACCACCCTACCCTCCACAGAAAAAGCTACTATTGACTTTTGTGTGTATGATGCCTAACAGTAATGATAATAATAACAATAACATACCAGAAACCATCTATCACTCTCTCATCTGTCAATTTTACAACCGTGAAGATTTTCAGGTTGCTTAAAAAAATTTTAGCATGTATATACTTGCACATTTGGCTTTTTTCACATAACTTTATATCTTATATCTCTTTCCTTTCTAATAATAATGGATTTAGTTCATTCTCTATAATGGTTACATAATACTCTGCACAAGATCTATCATAGATTTTTCAATCAGTGGGTACAGTTTCTAAGGTTATCTTGTACAGAAAATAAGGATATATTTTCTTCACCTTCAGTTCAGTTCAGTTCAGTAGCTCAGTCATGTCTGACTCTATGTGACCCCATGGACTGCAGCATGCAAGGCCTCCCTGTCCATCAACAACTCCCAGAGTTTACCCAAACTCATGTCCATTGAGTTGGTGATGCCATCCAACCATCTCATCCTCTGTTGTCCCATTCTCTTCCTGCCTTCAATCTTTACCAGCATCAGGGTCTTTTCAAATGAGTCAGTTCTTTGCATCAGATGGCCAAAGTATTGCAGTTTCAGCTTCAACATCAGTCCTTCCAATGAACACTCAGGACTGATCTCCTTTAGGATGGACTCATTTGATCTCCTTGCAGTCTAAGGGACTCTCAAAAGTTATCTCCAACACCACACTTCAAAAGCATAAATTCTTCAGCTTTCTTTATAGTCCAACTCTCACATCCATACATGACTACTGGAAAAACCATAGCTTTGACTAGATGGGCCTGTGCTGGCAAAGTAACGTCTCTGCTTTTTATTATACTGTCTAGGTTGGTCATAACTTTCCTTCCAAGGAGTAAGCAACTTTTAATTTCATGGCTGCAATCACCATCTGCAGTGATTGTGGAGCCCCAAAAAATAAAGTCTGCAGCTTTTCCACTGTTTCCTCATCTGTTTGTCATGAAGTGATGGGACTGGATGCCATGATCTTAGTTTTCTGAATGTTGAGCTTTAAGTCAACTTTTTCACTCTTCTCTTTCACTTTCATCATGAGCCTTTTCAGTTTTTCTTCACTTTCTGCCATTAGGGTGGTGACATCTGCATATCTGAGGTTATTGATATTTTTCATGGCAATCTTGACTCCAGGTTCTGCTTCATCCAGCCCAGCATGTGTCATGATGTACTCTGCATGTAAGTTAAATAAGCACAGTGACAATATACAGCCTTGACGTACTCCTTTTCGTATTTGGAACCAGTCTGTTGTTGTTCCATGTCCAGTTCTAACTGTTGCTTCCTGACTTGCATACAGATTTTTTAAGAGGCAGGTCAGGTGGTCTGATACTCCCATCTCTTTCAGAATTTTTCACAGTTTGTGGCAATCCTCACAGTCAAAGGCCTTGGCATAGTCAATAAAGCAGAAATAGATGTTTTTCTGGAGCTCTCTTGCTTTTTCAATGATCCAGCAGATTTTGGCAATTTGATCTCTGGTTCCTCTGCCTTTTCTAAACCAGCTTGAACATCTGGAAGTTCACGGTTCACATATTGCTGAAGATGGGCTTGGAGAATTCTAGCATGTTAGATGAGCGCAATTGTGCGGTAATTTGAGCATTCTTTGGCATTGCCTTTCTTTGGGATTGGAATGAAAACTGACCTTTTCCTGTCCTGTGGCCACTGCTAAGTTTTCCAAATTTGCTAGCATATTGAGTGCAGCACTTTCACAGCATCATCTTTTAGGATTTGAAATAGCTCAACTGGAATTCCATCACCTCCATTAGCTTTGTTCATAGTGATGCTTCCTAAGGCCCACTTGACTTCACATTCCAGGATGTCTGGCTTTAAGTGAGTGATTACACCATCATGATCATCTGAGTCTTAAAAGAGCTCATTTGTACATTTCTTCTGTGTATCGTTGCCACTACTTCTTAATATCTTCTGCATCTGTTAGGTCCATAACATTTCTGTCCTTTATTATGCCTATCTTTGCATGAAATGTTCCCCTGGTATCTCTAATTTTCTAGAAGAGATCTCTAGTCTTTCCCATTTTATTGTTTTCCTCTGTTTCTTTGCACTGATCACTGAGGAAGGCTTTCTTATCTCTCCTTGCTATTCTTTGGAACTCTGCATTCAAATGGGTATATCTCTCCTTTTCTCCTTTGTTTTTCACTTCTCTTCTTTTCACAGCTATTTGTAATTCCTCCTCAGACAGCCATTTTGCTTTTGTATATTTCTTTTTCTTGGGGATGGTCTTGATCCCTGTCTCCTGTACAATGTCACAAACCTCCGTCCATAGTTCATCAGGCACTCTGTCTATCAGATCTATTCCCTTAAATCTATTTCTCACTTCCACTGTATAATCATAGGGATTTGATTTAGGTCATACCTGAATGGTCTAGTGGTTTTCCCTACTTTCTTCAATTTAAGTCTGAATCTGGCAATAAGGAGTTCATGATCTGAGCTCCTGGTCTTGTTTTTGCTGACTGTATAGAGCTTCTCCATTGCTGGCTGCAAAGAATATAATCAGTCTGCTTTCGGTGTTGACCATCTGGTGATGTCCATGTGTACAGTCTTCTCTTGTGTTGTTAGAAGAGGGTGTTTGCTATGATCAGTGCATTCTCTTGCCAAAACTCTATAAGCCTTTGCCCTACTTCATTCTGTACTCCAAGGCTAAATTTACCTGTTACTCCAGGCAAGTTTTCCTGTTCCTACTTTTGCATTCCAGTCCCCTATAATGAAAAGGATATCTTTTTGGGGTGTTATTTCTAAACGGTCTTGTAGGTCTTCATAGAACCATTTAACTTCAGCTTCTTCAGCATTACTGGTTGGGGCATAGACTTGGATTACCATGATATTGAATGGTTTGCCTTGGAAACGAGCCGAAATCATTACGTTGTTTATTAGATTGCTTCCAAGTACTGCATTTCGGACTCTTTTGTTGACTATGATGGTCACTCCATTTCTTCTAAGGGATTCTTGCCCACAGTAGTAGATATAATGGTCATCTGAGTTAAATTCATCCATTCCAGTCCATTTTAGTTCACTGAATCCTAGAATGTGATGTTCACTCTTACCATCTCCTATTTGACCACTTGCAATTTGCCTTGATTCATGGACCTGACATTCCAGGTTCCTATGCAATATTACTCTTTACAGTATCAGACCTTGCTTCCATTGCCAGTCACATCTACAAGTGGGTCTGAGTCCATGATAAGATAAAGCAATATATTTCCAGTATATTTCTTTTTAAGATACATACATATTCTTTAGGTGTGTAATCCTAATTTGATAATCTTTTGAAATATATATAGCCTAAATATCCATTAGCATAAATAGGAACTATAGGAGATTTGAAAGTCAGAATTGGCGGTTATTTTCCTAAAGACATACATAGAGAGGATCGGGAATAGAAATTTTGTCTTTCTGCAGTGATCTTGAATCAAAGAGGAAAGCATTGAGCCAAATGTACTTGTAATCATAATTTATATTGTAATCTGACAGACCAAGGAGATAAGAGTAGGAATGGGAGAGAAGGAAATAATTGTTAGGTGAGTTTTATGTGCCAGTGATTGGGTTAGGTGTTAACACGTATGCTAGGGATTATTGTTATTATTTAATAACTAGCTTTCATGAAGTTATTTCCAGCCTCTACAAGATGGATATTGCAGGCAGTCAAGAGTCATTATTACTTCCTTAAATGTACTCTCATCCATAGCAGTTCTGCCTCTATGACTGATGATAAAAACTAGAAAGGAGAAAATATTAAGAAGGCCAAGATGGACTGAGATTCTTTCTAATGTTAACAATATCCTGACAGGGCTATAAAGGTGCATGAAAATTAAGTTATTCACCCAAACCTACCAACCTAGCAAATTTTAATGTCAGACTTGCAAATGATTATGATCACCAGATATAAAGCTTAGAGAAAAAATTAGGAAGTACTCAAGGATAATTAAAAAACAGGCAAATTAAAATTTAAAGGAAGACTTTCAATAGTGGCAATGCATTTCTTCACTGACTGACATTGAGCATTATCTCTTCTTTCATCAATTTGTTGTGTGTACCTGTGAAAAGGCAATGGAAATTTCACTTTAAGAAGATAATAAAGAGGTTAATCAGTCAGACCTTTCTGCTTCTCAGACTGCTATTTTATCTCTGACAGTGACACTCTCACCTGTACTGCAGAGGGTGGGTGATTATGAGCATCAACTATTGAGCACAGTGGGATTCAGTAAATGATAGGTATTGTTATGATGATCACCACTACTGCAGTTTTACTTTTGGTAATTCACTCATTTCTAGCTTCCCTTAATAATGAAAATTTCAGTCATTCATTTTCTATAATTCTGTTTCCTTTTCAGTAGATGCACTGTGTGCTTAGTTGCTCAGTCATGTCCAGCTCTTTGTGACCCTCATGGACTATAGCCCACCTGGCTTCTCTGTCCATGAGGATTCTCCAGGCAAGAATAGTGAAGTGGGTTGCCATGCCCTCCTCCAGGGGGTCTTCCCAACCCAGGGATCAAACCCAAGACTGCTGCATTTCAGGCAGATTCTTTACCATCTGAGCCACCAAGGAAGCCCATGAATACTAGAGTGGGTAGCCTGTCCCTTCTCCAGAGGATCTTCCCAACCCAGGAACCGAACTAGGGTCTCCTGCATTGCAGGTGGATTCTTTGCCAGCTGAGCTACTGAAGTAGATAAAATCTCTCAAAAGAACACATTTCATGTGTTTGTTGCCTTATATATAAAGTAGCATTTTCTTTGTTTTTATGTGCCTTAATGACATGACACCTCATTCTTTTTTACATATGTATTTTGTTAATTATTTTTTTTAATTTTTGGCTGTCTTGGGTCTTTGTTGCTGGTGCAGGCTTTTCTCTAGTTGCAGTGAGTGAGGGCTACTTTCTGTTGCTGTGTGCAAGCTTCTCATTGCTGTGGCTTCTCTCATTGCAGAGCATGGGCTCTAGGGTGTGTGGGCTTGAGTAGTTGCAGCACGTGGGCTCAGTAGTTGTGGTTCCCAGGCTCTAGAGCACAGGCTGAAGAGTTGTGGTACATGGGCTTATTTCCTCAGAAGCACATCAGATCTTCCAAGACCAGGAATCAAACATGTGTCTCCTGCATTAGCAGGAGGTTCTTTACCACTGAGCTGCTAGGGAAGCCTGATACCACATTCTTTAATCTCTTTTTTCCTGATAAGTCTATATTGACTGTGTGAATACCATTTGTGATTATATTGATGCCAAAGAGTAGTAAAGAGCATGGCATAAGATGTCGTGTAGATGTGGACTCAAACCCTTCTTCAGTCTCTGCTGTTAGGTCAATAACAATTTGAAGTCTGTGAGGATTAAACACCTGGTCCCATCACTTCATGGGAAATAGATGGGGAAACAGTGGAAACAGTGTCAGATTTTATTTGGGGGGCTCCAAAATCACTGCAGATGGTGATTGCAGCCATGAAATTAAAAGATGCTTACTCCTTGGAAGGAAAGTTATGACCAACCTACATAGCATATTCAAAAGCAGAGACGTTACTTTGCCAACAAATGTCCGTCTAGTCAAGGCTATGGTTTTTCCAGTGGTCATGTATGGATGTGAGAGTTGGACTGTGAAGAAAGCTGAGCACCAAAGAATTGATGCTTTTGAACTGTGGTGTGGAGAAGACTCTTGAGGGTCCCTTGGACTGCAAGGAGATCCAACCAGACCATTCTAAAGGAGATCAGCCCTGGATGTTCCTTGGAAAGAATGATGCTAAAGCTGAAGCTCCAGTACTTTGGCCACCTCAGGCAAAGAGTTGACTCATTGGAAAAGACTCTGATGCTTGGAGGGATTGGGGGCAGGAGGAGAAGGGGACGACAGAGAATGAGATGGCTGGATGGCATCACTGACTCGATGGATGTGAGTTTGGGAGTGAACTCCGGGAGATGTGATGGACAGGGAGGCCTGGCGTGCTGCAATTCATGGGGTTGCAAAGAGTCGGACAAGACTGAGTGACTGAAGTGAACTGAGGATTAAATGAAATGACATATGAAAGGACTATAGCAAAGTATTTGGCTGATAGTAGGTGGGGAAAAATACTATTTTTCTGCTCTAACACCACCCTTATTTCTTACTTTCTACCCTTCCTTTTCTCATTCTAGCATAAGGGATCCTATCGTCCTAGAGTAGCATTGTCTAGTAGAACTTTCTGCAGTGGTGGAAATGTTCTATATGGTTGCCTCTAGTCACATATCGCCATTTAAATGTCTCTTAATTAAAATTAAATTGAAATTTCAGTTCCTCATTTACACTAACTGCATTTTAAATGTTCAGCAGCCACAACATTAGTGGCTACGCATCTTGGACAGCACAAATATAGAACATTTCCCTTTTCTTAAAGTTCCATTGGACAGCATTGCTCTCAAACTATAGGTTGTAAATGTAACTTATGTGATTGCAGAATTGAGTTCTTCATTTTTATACATTTGAATTCATTTTCATTTAAATTCAAATAGCCCAAGGTGGCTATGGGCTGCCACATTGAACGGCACAGTTCTTTAGTATCACAAGCACTCGTCCACGGCTTTGCAGATTTTAGTTGGCATTTTTAGATTTCATCTGGTGCCAGGAGTTCTGAGAAGTGGGTAGATGAATTTATCAACTCCAAGTGTTGTAATGTGTTTCTGGTTTCCTCTTCTCTAGTATGACTAGGCTAAACATCTGATGTTCTTACGTGCTTAGCTGTCTCTAGTTTTTAAATCAAGAACTTTTATATATCTCCTTGGATTTTACTGATCTCACTTATTGTTAAACCTAGCCTCAAAATCAATAAAGGACTGTTTTGTAGTATGCCTAACATCATTTGGTGACTGACAAGGTTCAGAGAAAGTATATGGGAAAATGAAAGGCTGTTGCAAGAGGTCTTAACCACAGAGATACAACACACTGATGAGCTGTGATCGCTTCTGAGGTATGCAGAGAGTCATTTGTTGCTGTTAATAAAGTGCCAACATTTGCAAATGATTCCCCTTTTGATTTTAAAAAATTGAAACAGTCAATCACTGGTATAATGATGGTGGTTTTATTTATTTACGTCCTGTCGTACTCTCTCTTTTGGGAAAGAAAAGTGTGGTGTGTAGTTATGTCTGGCACCCTGGTGGTTGCTCCCACGCCTGGCTTTACTTATGAGACTGCGTCATTGATCAGAATGGTATCCATGTATGTCACAATGGCAGAAACTTAGAAACATTACAAGCAATATGATGGCAAGCAATACATTATTCTGATAGTAATGGAGACTGAATATTTCTCTCTCGCTGCCTGAGTCTTGTTTTTTAAAAAAATTGGATGGCAGTTATTTAATAATTAGACTGTTTCAAGTGTAAAAAGTCTGACTTAAACGAATGTGTTTTCAAGGTGAAGTAGGGTCAAGGATTCATCTTGTTGACAGAGAGAAGAGCAATGTGATGCAGTGGAAGAAGTATTGGCGGGGGGATTAGGACAAAGTCGAAAAGCAGAGTCTGGAAGGCTTCAAAAGCAAAGAGAGGTTTAAACATTTAATGGGAAAGGAGGAAAAGGTTATAGGAAGACATGTCTGAAGGTCAGAAAGCAATATAGTATTGCTAACAGCATGCCGGATGATTATTTAACTGAATTCCCTGAACTGTGTTTATTTATAGACTCTGAAGACACTTGTGTTTAGAATACACATAATGAGGGTGAATTTGGCGTTTGTTCTTGTCTAGTTTCTTTATTTATGGGCAGAACAAAATTGTGATAGAAAAAGATGGCATGTTAGAAATTCTCAGTGGATTCTGTAAGCCAGTGAGCCCAGATGCAGGTAAATGACCATCTACCAAGAAAACTGAGGAAAACTCTGCGGCTGCTGCTGCTAAGTCACTTTAGTTGTGTCCGACTCTCTGCAACCCCATAGACAGCAGCCTACCAGGCTCCCCTGTCCCTGGGATTCTCCAGGCAAGAACACTGGAGTGGGTTGCCATTTCCTTCTTCAGTGCATGAAAGTGAAACTCTAATCCTATCTAATTCATTTTGTTATTAAGGTAAACCGCATCAGAATATTTATATTTCACAGTTTTCTCAGGATAGAGTCTGAGTTCATTCTGGAAAATGGCAGACGGATACAAAGACTATATCAGAACTTCCAACTACTGGAGGAAGAGGGAAGTTTGGCTAATGTAGTATTTTCTGCCCATTTAGTTTGTTCTTTCTTTGCTGACAGCTACATGGATTTGAAAGCCCATTAGGGAAGAGCGTGTTCTGTCTGTGAGCAGGGGAAGCACATGAGCTGAGGACTATTCTATAAACAGACCTAAGCTTCATTTTAGACAGGAATAAGTTTTCATTTATTTCAGGGAGGCTGACTATAAATGGGAATGATATTCTTTTTGATGGACAATTCAATTGCATTTAAATTCAAATTAACATCTGGTGTTTATGCTTTATATTGTGCTATCTACCTGAATCTAGACAGAAGCTATTAAACATATATGGCTAGAGAATCTTTATTCTCTAAAGACTTTAAAGGAAAACCAGAGGGTTTTCTAAACTCTCGTGAATGGAACCAGATTATAGTTGCCCTTGAATCTAAGATGCTTTCTTTGTCCACCGTGTATTAAAGGGGGTTTTGCAAATATACACAAACACATTTTGCTACTAAGTGGATGTTAAAAATATTCAGCACTTTTCAAATATGTGTTTTAAATGAATAACACACATTATGGTACATATATATTTTCGTTCAGATACTGTCTTAAGAATTTAGTTCATATATATTTATAAGTACTTTTTACTCCATAGATACATTAATTCTATTTATACCTGAGTTCATTTATAGCTATACTTCATATATATGAACCGCATACTTATAGATGGAATATTTATAGTTGGATGGATGTATGCACATATGCAGGGGTTGCCAGGTGGCTTAGTGGTAAAGAATCTACCTGCCAGTGCAGGAGACTTGGTTTGATTCCTGGGTTAGGAATACACTGGAGGAGGACAAGGCAACCCACTCCAGTATTCTTGCCTGGGAAATCCCATGGACAGAGGAGCCTGGTGGGCTACAGTCCATGGGGTAGCAAAAAGTCAGATACGACTTAACAACTGAGCATGCACACACATGTACAGATATGCATGTGTGTGTTTGTGTGAAATTGAAAGAAAGTCGCTCAGTCATTTCTGACTGCGACCCCATGGACTGCAGCCTGCCAGGCTCCTCTGTCCATGGAATTCTCCAGGCAATAATACTGGAGTGGGTTCCATTCCCTTCTCCAAGGGATCTTCCCAACCCAGGAATTGAACCCAGGTCACCTGCATTGTGGGTAGATTTTTTACTGTCTGAGCCACCAGGGAAGTGCATGTGTGTGTATTTTTATATATTATTTATTATATATACAATATTATATATATTTATAATAAATTAGTTTCTCAAAATTGCAAAACTAGAAATAATTAACTGTGACTCATGGTTTTAGGCATTTTGTTTTCTTTAAACTCTCACTCACTTACAGATCACATGCTAATATTATAGATATTATGATTTTAAATGTTGCTAACTGCCTGAAGAATGTGCTTTTCACCTGAAAAGCACATAAAGCACAATGACACCAGAGTAGAGTCAGTACTCAGGGATCACTGTAAAGTTATCAGCAAAGAAGTATACAATCCGCATATTACTGTTACTTTTTATTATAGAAACATAAAGCTGGTATTTCCCCAAAAGTAATTAGACAATTTATAAGATGATGAGAATTTCTTATGGCAGTTAAAATCAGTCCTGACATCTAATTTAAAGCATTGAATAGAAAACTAATCCTGTTGAATGGTCAATTTTATCTTTTAAACATAGTATTAGGATGATTTTCCTTCTTATTTGATACGATGTTAATGTGAAATAAGCATAAAGTTATTTACAGTTACAACATATTTTGCATGAACTTGAATAAACCCCAAGATCTTTGAAATGTAACTACTAATTATTTGTTTGGCAGACTGTGGTTTTAAAGCTTCAAAATATGTAAATAAATGTTAATCATGAACAGTCCTGAACTGAGATGAGTAAATGTGAGCCTTTATGAGGATCTCAGGATGGGCACAGAGTTCAGAGGGTTAGTGTCCCAAATTCCTCGAATCTTCCTTGTGCAGTGTCTAATCGATTAAAATGTTAAAAGCTGTCTCCCCAGAATTCTTACTGGTTTACAAAGACCCAAGCCCTACCTTTACATTTTCTTCTATGGATTCCCAGAATGCCCCTGAAAGTTGGAATGAAGGGGTGAAGCAGAGATTGGGGAATTGCCAGAAGAAGCTGACTGGCTGGTAGATGGGACACACTGAGCTGCTTTGCAGAGTAGCATGAACTTGGCATTAATAATGACCCCGTGTATTGCTCTCAGTCTTGCAGGATCAGAAAATGATTTGTTAACTCATAAAAAAAGGATCTGTCTCTGAAGGAGTACTCAAATTAACAAAAATTCAAAAACAAACATATTTACACCAATACACATAATCCTAAATTGTTGTTGTTTTTTAGCTCAGTCGTGTCCGACACTTTGAGACCCCATGGACTGCAGCAAGCCAGGGTTCCGTGTCTGTCATTATCTCCTGGATTTTGCTCAAGCTCATGTCCAGTGAGTCGGTGATGCCATCCAACCATCTTGTCCTCTGTTGTCCCCTTCTCTTCCTGCCTTCAATCTTTGCCAACATCGGGGTCTTTTCTGATGAGTCAGCTCTTTGCATTGGGTGGCCAAAGTATTGGAGCTTCAGCTTCAGCATCAGTCCTTCCAATGAATATTCAGGATTGATTTACTTTAGGATTGACTGGTTTGATCTCCTTGCTGTCCAAGGGACTTTCAAGAGTCTTCTCCAACACCACAGTTCAAAAGCATCAATTCTTCAGTGCTCAGCTTTCTTTATGGTCCAACTCTCACATCCATACATGACTACTGGAAAAACCATAGGTTTGACTAGATGAACCTTTGTCGATAAAGTGATGTCTCTGCTTTTTAATATGCTGTCTAGGTTTGTCATAGTTTTCCTTTCAAGGAGCAAGCATGTTTTAATTTCATGGCTGCAGTCATCATCTGCAGTGATTTTGCAGCCCAAGAAAATAAAATATGTTACTGTTTCCATTGTTTCCCCATCTATTTGCCATAAAATGATGGGACCAGATGCCATGATCTTGGCTTTCTGAATGTTGAGTTTTAAGCCAGCATTTTACTCTCCTCTTTCACCTTCATCGAGAGGCTCTTTAGTTCCTCTTCACTTTCTGCCATAAGAGTGGTATTATCTGCATATCTGAGGTTATTGGTATTTCTCCCTGCAATCTTGATTCCAGCTTGTGCTTCTTCTAGCCTGGCATTTCACATGATATACTCTGCATATAAGTTAAATAAGCAGGGTGACAATAAATAAATAAGCAGGGAGTCTTGATGTGCTCCTTTCCCAATTTGGAACCAGTCTGTTGTTCCATGTCCAGTTCTAACTGTTGCTTCTTGACCTGAATGCATGTTTCACAAGAGGCAGGTCAGGTGGTCTGGTATTCCCATCTTTTTGAGAATTTTCCACATTTTTTTTTTGTGATCCACACATTGCTTCATAAAAGAACATACAGCTTTTACACATGCTCTCAGAATATTCTTTAAAAAAAATAATTTTATTTATTTATTTTTTGTTTGTGCTAGGTCTCTGTTGCTTTGTATAGGCTTTCTCTAGTTGCAGCGAGTGGGGTCTGTCTCCAGTTGCAATGTACAGGCTTCTCACTGCAGTGGTTTCTCTTGTTGCAGAACACAGGCTCTAGAACGAGAGCTCAGTAGTTATGGCCCAAGGGCTTAGTTGCTCAGTGGCATGTGGGATCTTCCCGGATCAGGCATTAAACCAATGTCTCCCATGTTGGCAGGCAGATTCTTTACCATTTAGCCACCAGCGAAGTCCCACACATACCAGAATATTCTTAATAGCATGGTGATTTAGTTGCTAAGTTGTGTTCAACTCTTTGTGACTCCATGGACAGTAGCCTGCCAGGCTCCTCTGTCTGTGGGATTTCCCAGGAAGAATGCTGGGATGGGTTGCCACTTCCTTCTCCAGGGGATCTTCCCTGACGCAGAACTTGAACCTCGGGTCTCCTGCATTGCAGGCAGATTCTTTACCGACTGAGCTATGAGGGAAGCCATAGCATAACCAGAGCATGATCTCTTGCAAGCCAATATAAGAGAAAATCAAATCATAATCAGAAATTTGCTAAGAAGGTGAAATGGCTGATTGTTAAAAAGTGTTCCAGAAAAAAATATGCAGGACCCAGGAAAAATAGCCAGTTCCTTAATTTTCAAAGAGTTTGTACAAATAATTAAGGAAAAATTAGTGTCAATTTTAAAAATGGGCAAAAATATAAATAAGTGAAAATAATTTACAGAAAAATAAATACAAATGACAAGTAATATAAAAATGATAAACATCACACATAATTCAAGAAATGAAAATTAAAATAAGATAAAATTTTTATCTTGTGAGTTCAGCAGAAATTTTAAAATCTAATGATATTTAGCACTGGTGAGGATGTGAGGAAAGAAATCATCTCAGACAATATGGGTGAAGTCAGAAACTGAAAGGAAATTTGGCATTATGGATCAAAAATTCTAATTCACACAACCTTTGAGCCAGCAGCTTCACAGCTCAGGATCTACCCTAGTAATATACTTGCAGAAAGATGCTAAGATACCTGAATGCGATGTCCTTTATTAACAGGGGATTGTCAATAAATCAAGCTAATGTACTGAACAGAATATCTTGCATCGGTAAGAAGAGTCAGTTAGACCTACTGGTGATAATAAAGAAAGAGCTTTAAGATATATTATTAAGTGATATACAAAATATGTATTACATGTTCTCCTTTGTGTACGTAATTGTTCTTTAGTTGCTAAGTCGTGTCCAACTCTTTTGCGACCACATGCACTGTAGCCCACCAGGTTCCTCTGTCCATGGGATTTCCCAAGCAAGCATACTGGAGTGGGTTACCATTTCATTCTCCAAGGGGTCTTCTCCACTCAGGGATCAAACCCAAGTCTCCTGCATTGGCTGGCATATTCTTTACCACTGAGCCACCACCAGAGAAACCCAACTAATTGTTATCTGCATTTTACTGGAAGAATACAGATAAAACTGTAGGTGGTGGGAGATGTTTAGCTTTCATTTTATATCTTCCTGTGCTGTTTGAAAAAGTTCATATCATTTGCCCAGATTTCATTTAATTACAATCAAACATTTATTTAAATACATACATTATATGTATATATATATGAATACACGTATATATATGTATGAATACATATACAGAAACACTTTTGTAAAGTAATATTTAACCAAATAATTTAAAAGGATCTTCCTCCTATAAAAATGCTACAGCCTGAGGTCTTGTAGCTGAAATATTTTTTCTGATCACTCCTTGATTGGTCACTGACTTTACAACATTCAAGATGCTCTACTTTCATTATTTTCTTGTTATGTGACTGGACAAATTAATCTCTCTGAACTTCTACATTGTTTTATTGTGGTTCTAGGTAGAATGAGAGAAATGTCTTTGTCCAGGAGATTCTATGAGCATTAAATAATAAAACTGCTATGCACATAGTCCAGTGTCTAGAATCTAAAGGACATGCCGTAACTATTAGTTTTTTTCTCTCATCCATTTATTTTTTCTTCACAGTGCCCCTTCTCCCTGTCTTCTCTACGTCTTTGTCTTTAACCACACGGGACTCTGCTCTGAGACCCAGAGTTAAAGTACTTTAATCAACCATATTATGGGCCAAATATACTCTTCTGAGGTGGCTTGAGAATCTAACCACCATCTATAAAATTGTTTCCAGAAAGTGACTCACAAATTAAGTTTTGGAACACAACCCTTTGAAAATTGGAAGGTGCCTGGACTGTGACTAACAGCATCAAACAAAGATGCATTCTTTTTCTGCTTTGCTTATTATCTACAACTCAGTCATGCCTTTCACTTCCTCCAAAGAGTGTGATTGAGCTTTTGATAAAACTCTTTCAATTTAAACACTATGATAGCCAAAGCAAAGTGTTCATGGAGATTATGCCTTGCCTTCAACATAGAGAACTGGCAATGTAGATTTATTGAACACTTGCTATGAGACAGACACCCTGTCAATTGTTTGATATGCATTACCTCATTTAATCTTCACAATAACCCTATGAGTCTATTGTAGTTATTGCTCTTACCATCTTCTAAAACAGGAAATAGGTTTAGAGAAATTAAGCAACATGGACAAGACAATTTAGTGTATTTTTCCTTTAAAAAAAATTTATTGGAGTATAGTCAATCCTAAAGGAAATCAGTCTTGAATATTCCTTGGAAGGACTGATGCTAAAGCTGAAACTCCAATACTCTGGCCACCTGATGCAAAGAACTGATTTATTGGAAAAGACCCTGATGCTGGGAAAGATTGAAGGCAGGTGGAGAAGGAGATGACAGAGGATGAGATGGTTGGATGGCATCCCCAACTCGATGGATATGAGTTTGAGCAAGCTCCAGGAGTTATTGGTGATGGACAGGGAACCCTGGCTTGCTGCAGTCCATGCGATTGCAAAGACTCGGACATGACTGAGCAACTGAACTGAACTGATAGTTGATCTATATTGTTAGTTTCAGGTATTCAGCAAAGTGAATCAATTGTACATACACATGTATCCACTCTTTTTTAGATTCTATTCCCTTATAGATCATTTCAGAGTACTGAGTAGCATTTGCTGTGCTGCACAGTAGGTCCTTAATAGTTATCTGTTTTATATATGGTATTGTGCAAGTGGCAGAATCAAAGTTCAGATTCTCTGATGCCAAAGCCCATGCTTTTTCTAGAGATTGCTAACTGAATGAAGTCCGCCACTCTAAAGATTTTTGCATCTTATTTTCAAAAAATGTTATAAATTTTTATTTGTTAGCATTGGCATTACAACATTTAACCCATGAATAGTTCTCTTATATAGCTTTAAACTTGCTATTTAAGGAAATAAATCTTTTTTTAACCTTGGTATGGTAATTTCACTGCTTTATAGAGGAATAATTTTTTGGTTGGCAGGAGCCATTATTGTTTGAATCGTTGCCCATCCTCTCATTAAATGATCTGGAGTTAGTAGTAGATTTTCTACAAGTATACTGTGTCAAAGATGCTCACCATTTCTCTCCACAGCTGCCAGAGGTAGACCATGACCTGAAGTCTCCAGCACATTCACAGAAGCATACTTACTAAGATTTCATGAGGGGGCTAGAGGTTTCCAGGTCATAAACTGTTGTTTTACCATTGCTAAATTCAGGATTTTCAGGAACATCTTTTAGGATGCTTAAGAGTATGTTTTTATTGCATTTTTCTCTTTATGGTTACCCTCCTCATCCTGTACTGTGCCTGGGTCTGTAAGGGTACAGTTGAATTTTTATGCCACTTCCATTGTGTATTTGTATGGAAATACAAGAAACCTCGAATAGCCAAAGCAATCTTGAGAAAGAAGAATGGAACTGGAAGAATCAACCTGCCTGACTTCAGGCTCTACTACAAAGCCACACTCGTCAAGACAGTATGGTACTGGCACAAAGACAAAAATATAGATCAATGGAACAAAATAGAAAGCTCAGAGATAAATCCACACACCTATGGACACCTTATCTTCGACAAAGGAGGCAAGAATATACAATGGAATAAAGACAGTCTCTTTAACAAGTGGTGCTGGGAAAACTGGTCAACCACTTGTAAAAGAATGAAACTAGAACACTTTCTAACACCATACACAAAAATAAACTCAAAATGGATTAAAGATCTAAATGTAAGACCAGAAACTATAAACCTCCTAGAGGAGAACATAGGCAAAACACTCTCTGACATAAATCACAGAAGGATCCTCTATGATCCACCTCCCAGAATACTGGAAATAAAAGCAAAAATAAACAAATGGGATCTAATTAAAATTAAAAGCTTCTGTACAACAAAGGAAACTATAAGCAAGGTGAAAAGACAGATTTCTGAATGGGAGAAAATAATAGCAAATGAAGCAACTGACAAACAACTAATCTCAAAAATATACAAGCAACTCCTGCAGCTCAATTCCAGAAAAATAAATGACCCAATCAAAAAATGGGCCAAAGAACTAAATAGACATTTTTCCAAAGAAGACATACAGATGGCTAACAAACACATGAAAGATGGTCAACATCACTCATTATCAGAGAAATGCAAATCAAAACCACAATGAGGTACCATTTCACACCAGTCAGAATGGCTGCAATCCAAAAGTCTACAAGCAATAAATGCTGGAGAGAGTGTGGAGAAAAGGGAACCCTCTTACATTGTTGGTGGGAATGCAAACTAGTGCAGCCACTGTGGAGAACAATGTGGAGATTCCTTAAAAAACTGGAAATAGAACTGCCTTATGACCCAGCAATCCCACTGCTGGGCATACACACCAAGAAAACCAGAATTGAAAGAGACACGTGTACCCCAATGTTAATCACAACACTGTTTATAATAGCCAGGATATGGAAGCAACCTAGATGTCCATCAGCAGATGAATGGATAAGAAAGTGGTGGTACATATACACAATGGAGTATTACTCAGTCATTAAAAAGAATACATTTGAATCAGTTCTAATGAGGTGGTTGAAACTGCAGCTGATTATACAGAGTGAAGTAAGCCAGAAAGAAAAACATCAATACAGTATACTAACACATATATATGAAATTTAGAAAGATGGTAACAATAACCCTGTATACGAGACAGTAAAAGAGACATAGATGTATAGAACAGTCTTTTGGATTCTGTGGGAGAGGGAGAGGGTGGGATGATCTGGGAGAATGGCATTGAAACATGTATAATATCATATAAGAAATGAATCGCCAGTCTAGGTTCCATGCAGGATACAGGATGCTTGGGGCTGGTGCACTGGGATGACCCAGAGGGATGGTACAGGGAGGGAGGTCGGGGGGGGGCGGTTCAGGATTGGGAACATGTGTACACCTGTGGTGGATTCATGTTGATGTATGGCAAAACCAATACAGTATTGTAAAGTAAAATAAAGTTAAAAAAAAAACTGTCAAAATCCCCTTCTCCTTTTTCAAGTGCAGAAGACCTAATTTTTTTTTTATGCTACCCACATTTCTTTCTATCTTGTGTACACTGGGACCATATAGAGTTATATCCTGTGCTTTATTGTATCAGTTAGCTAATGCTGCATAACAAGTCACCCCAAAAAACAAAATCCATTTATTTTGCTCATGATTGTGCAGGTCAACAATGTAAGCTAGGATCTGCTGGATACTTTCACTTGTCTGGGATAGACTTCTTTATGAATTTATGATTTGCTTAGGTCAGCTGTGGGCCAGCTTTACTGATCTTAGCAGGGTTCTCATATGTCTGGGGCCTTGGCTGGGACACATAGTCTAATTTGATTCTGATCCACATGGTCTCTCATCCTCCAGCAGCCTAGCACAAGCTTCTTCACATGACAGCTGGGCAGGATTCCAAGAGAACTAGCAGATGTATGCAAGGTCTATTAAGGTCTGGGCCTAGAACTCTAGTATCTCTGCCATATATTATTGTCCGAAACAAGTTGCAAGACCACCCCAGATACGGAAGTGGGGGAAGTATATTCTACCACTTAAAGGGATGACCTGTAAAGCCACATTACAAATGATGTGGATATGGGAGGGGATGGAAATATGGGTCATTTCTGTAAGCAACCATCTAAAAGTTCCTTCTTTTTGCTCTTACCTGTCAAGAAAGTAATTTTTAGCTCTTGGATAATCTGTGGCCAGGTGCTGTTCTGGTGAGCTAGTTAACTGCAGCAACAGATACACAATAGTTTTATTTGTGATGCTTAAAAAAGATATATAATATAAGAGCATATGATGAGACTGGTTACCACAAGCTGCTGTTCTCAGTGGAGAGGCTACATGTAAGCACTCTCATCTGTCCAGGACACAAGCTGACTACTTGGGATGTCTAAAATCCCTACCAGAGAAGTTTGGAGTCCTGAACCAGGTATGAGGGGATGGGCTTCCCAAAGTGCTGTTTTAGTTTGGGCACTTTCTCAACTATCTCTGATAAAAAGCAGGCCAAATTATTTTTTCTTCACAACACTTATTCTCAACTCTCACTGCTGCCAAATAAAGTTGAAATCTGGTCTTTCTGGGCTCTCATGAGTTTTCTAATATGCTTCCCTGGCGAGACAGCTAAATAACTTGATGCAGGTAAAATACATGTCTACAGAAAATCCTAAAGCAGTATCAGGAGACTTTTGTTCTACAGACTGTTAATCCTCCATGATGTTTCTTGGAAAATGGATCCTAAGATAGCTTTGATCACCACTGCTTATTAAATTAATAATCAATACATGTGTTGAATAACTACAGTACATTTTTTAGTATATATTGAAATATCTTGAAAAATCTACCCTAAAGAACTATAGCTACCTAATAGGCTAGTTTTCCTGGTGTATCTTCCCATACTGCTTCATTTTCCACCCTTCTGTGCCCTATTCTGGTCCCCTGGGGACTGTCCCCTGTGAAAAGACTCATCTAGGCTGTGTCAGCTGAACTTTTATTGGATCTGGCCAATTGAGGACACCTGCTGAAGTGACTTAGCAGCAGCAGCAGAAGATAAAATGGGCAAAGGAGAATGATTGTTTTCTTCCCAGCATTTTTGCTTTGGTGCCACTTCTCTGGCAGTAGCTAACTTCCTCTATGATTACAGTCCTTTTGGGCAGGTCCGATCCATGACTCTAGCTTGCCGTGGGCTCTAGAAATACGATTTCTTTTCCCCTTGTTTCTGCCCCAGCCTTATCTATTGTGGCTACTCCACGTGCTTCTGCATCCCTTAATTATTTTATTAACCCTACCTGTATTTCCTTAAGCAGTCTCTTCATTAAAGTATTTTCCTAGGGAATCTTAGACTGAGGGTCTAAGGACATCTATAGATAGAAAACGGGATTGGAGAACTTGGATGGGGAAAAAAATAAGCTTTGAGGTTGTCAGTAAATTACTCCTTTATTTTCACTAACCTATAAAATAAATTTAGCTTTTCATCCAGCTATAAATGTAGGCAAAAGACATAAGCAACACCTCTGGCTTTGTCATCAGCAGATATCGCAGATATTTTCATATCATGTTGAAGGTTTTGTTGATACCTTGAAATAGTATTTATTATTAGTAGTACTTTGAAACTGCATTAGTTTTGAGATATGATGCTAGATCATGTTATTTAAATAGGTCAGTAAAGAAGCACATTTATTCCTATGCTAATGTTTGTTTTAAAAATATTTTGTTAATTGAATTTCAATTTAATTGGAATCCATTTGTAATCTTATTTTATTATGTATTTTCTGAAATTGATTTCATTGACTTTACCAAACTCCTGAGAGTTTCAACACTCCCCCTTCCCCAGCGCACGCGCGCACACACACACACACACACACACACACACACACACACACACACACAC